>NC_092768.1:75515862-75674333 GCF_047496795.1 Chiloscyllium punctatum
TAAATCTCCTGGTTATATATAGTTAACCAGCCAGCACAGAGTCAGTGACCTAAACTGAGGAGAGTATAAATCTCCTAGTTATATATATTCAACCAGCCAGCACAGAGTCTATGCCCTAAACTGAGGAGAGGGGAAAACCCCTGGTGATATATATTTAAATATCCAGCGCTGAGTTAGTGCCCAAAAAGGAGGAGAGGGTAAATCTGGTTATATATATTTAAACAGCTAGTACACAGTCCTTGCACTAACCTGAGGAGTGCGTAAATCTCCTGGTTATATATATTTAACTAGACATCACAGTGCCAGTGACCAAAACTGACGAGAGTGAAAATCTCCTGGTTATATATATTTAACCAGCAGACACAGACTCTGTGACCTAAAGTGAGGAGACGGTAAATCTATGGTATTATATATATATATTTAATGAGTCTGCACATAGTCATTGCCCTTAACTGAGGAGATTGTAAATATCGTGGTTTTATATATATTTTAACTAGCCAGCGCAGAGTCAGTGCCAAAAACTGAGGAGAGCATAAATTTTCTGGTTATATATATTTAACCAGACAACACAGAGTCAGTGACCTAAACTAAGGAGAGTGTAAATCTTCCGGTTATATTGATTCAACCAGCCCACACAGAGTCAGTACCCTCAACTGAGGAGAGGGTAAGTCTCCTGGTTATATATGTATTACCGGACAGCACTGATTCAGTGCCCTAAACTGAGGAGAGGGTAAATCCGCTGGTTATATATATTTAACGAGCCAGCACAGAGTCATTGCCCTAAACTGAAGAGAGTGAAAATCTCCTGGTTATATATATTTAACCAGACAACCCAGAATCAGTGCCCAATACTGCTGAGAGTGTAAATCTCCTGGTGATAGACAATTAACCCGCCATTACTGACTCAGTGCCCTAAACTGAGGAGTGGGCAAATCTCCTGGTTATATATTTTCAACCAGCCAGCACAGAGTCAGTGCCCTAAACTGAGGAGAGGGTAAGTCTCCTGGTTATATATATTGAACCAGACAACACAGAGTCAGTGCCCTAAACTGAGTAGAGTGTAAATCTCCTGGTTATATATATTTAAACAGCCAACACGGCGTAAGTGCCCTAAACTGAGGTCAGTGTGCTGGCTGGTTCAATATATATAACCAGGAGATTTACACTCTCCACAGTTTAGAGCAATGACTCTGCTGGCTGGTTAAATAAATACATAACCGGGAGATTTACACTCTCTTCAGTTTCGGGCACTTACACTGTGCTGGATGGTTGAATATTTATTGTCAGGAGATTTACACTCTCCTCCGTTTAGGGCACTGACTCTCTGCTGGCTGCTTAAATGTAAATATAACCAGGAGATTTACACTCTACTCAGTTTAGGGCACTGACTCTGTGTTGTCTGGTTAAATATATATAACCAGGAGATTCACACTCTACTCAGTTTAGGGCACTGACTCTGTGTTGTCTGGTTAAATATAGATATAACCCGGAGATTTCCCCTCTCCTCAGTATAGCGCAATGAGTCTGTGCTGGCTGGTCAAATATGTATAACCTGGAGATTTGCAATCTCCTCAGTTTAGGGCACTGAGTTTGTGCTGGCTCATAAAATACATGTAACCAGTTGATTTACACTGTCCTAAGTTTAGGGCAATAATTCCATGCTGTCTGGTTAAATATATATAAAGAGAAGATTTACAGTCTCCTCAGTTTAGGGCACTGAGTCTGCGCTGGTTGGTTAAATATCTATATCCAGGAGATTTACACTCTCCGCAGTTTAGGGCAATGACTCTATGCTGGCTGGTTAAATATATATATAACCAGGAGATTTACATTCTCCTCAGTTTAGGGCACTGACTCTGTGCGGGCGGGTAAATTATATATACCAAGGAGATTTACACTCTCTTCAGTTTAGGGCACTTACACTGTGCTGGCTGGTTAAATAAACACATAACCAGGAGATTTACCTTCTCTTTACTTTCGGGCACTGAATCTGTGCTGGCTGGTTAAATGTATCTAACCAGAAGATTTACACTCTCCTAAGTTTCAGGCACTGACTCTGCGCTGGCTGTTTATATATATATATAAAACCAGTATATTTATACTCTTCTCAGTTTAGGGCACTGAGTCTGCACCTGCTGGTTAAATATATATATCCAGGAGATTTACACTCTCCTCAGTTTAGGGCACTGACTCTGCGTTGGCTTGTTAAATATATATAACCAGGAGATTTACACTGTCCTCAGTTTATGGCACTGAATCTGTGCTGGCTGGTTAAATATATATAACCAGGAGATTTACACTCTCCTCAGTTTAGCGCACTGTGTGTGTGCTGGCTGGTCAAATATATATAACTAGGAGATTTACACTCTCGCATTTTAGGGCGCTGAGTCTGTGCTGGCTGGTTGAATATATATATAACCAGGAGATTTACACTGTCCTCAGTTTATGGCATTGAATCTGTGCTGGCTGGTTAAACATATATAACCAGGAGATTTACACTCTCCTCAGTTTAGGGCAATGACTCCATGCTGTCTGGTTAAATATATATAACCTGGAGATATATCCTCTACTCAGTTTCGGGCACTGACTCTGCACTGTCTGGTTAAACATATATAACAAGGAGATTTACGCTCTCCTCAGTTTAGAGCAATGACTCTGTGCTGGCTGGTTAAATATATGTATATAACCAGGAGATTTCCCCTCTCCTCAGTTTAGGGCACTGAGTCTGTGCTGGCTAGTTAAATATATATAACCACTAGTTTTACACTCTCCTCAGTTTAGGGCACTGACTCTGTGCTGACTGGTTAAACATATATAACCAGGAGAGTTACACTGTCGTCAGTTTAGTGCACTGTCTCTGTGTTGACTGGTTAAATATATATAACCAGGAGATTTGCACTCGCTTCAGTTTAGGGCACTGACTCTGTGCTGGCTGTTAAAATATATATAACCAGGAGAATTACACTCTCCTCAGTTTAGGGCAATGACTCTGTGCTGGCTCGTTCAATATATATAACCAGGAGATTTACACTCTCCTCAGTTTAGGGCAATGACTCTGTGCTGGCTGGTTCAATATATATAACCAGGAGATTTACACTGACCTCAGTTTAGGGCACTTACGCCGTGTTGGCTGTTTAAATATATATAACCAGGAAATTTACACTCTCCACAGTTTAGGGCAATGACTCTGCTGGCTGGTTAAATAAATACATAACCAGAAGATTTACACTCTCCTCAGTTTAGGTCACTGAATCTGTTCTGGCTGGTTAAATATATATAACCAGGAGAATTACACTCTCCTCAGTTTAGGGCACTGACTCTGTGCTAGTTGGTTGAATATATCTAGCCGGGAGACTTGCACTACCCTCAGTTTCGGGCACTGACTCTAAGCTGACTGGTTAAATATATATAACCCGGAGATTTACACTCTCCTAAGTTTCGGGCACTGACTCTGTGCTGGCCTGTTAAAATATATATAACCAGGAGATTTACACTCTCCTTAGTTTAGAGCACTGAATCTGTGCTGGCTGGTTGAATATATCTGGCCGGGAGACTTACACTAAACTCATTTTAGGGGACTGACTCTAATCTGGCTGGTCAAATATGTATAACCCAGAGATTTACACTCTCCTAACTTGAGGGCACTGATTCTGTGCTGGCTGTTAAAATATATCTGACCAGGAGATTTACACTCTCCTTCGTTTAGAGCACTGACTCTGTGCTGGCTTTTTAAATATATATAACCTGGAGATTTGCATTCTCCTCAGTTTAGGGCAATGACTCTGTGCTGGCTGGTTAAATATATATAACCAGAAGATTTCCACTCTCCTCAGTTTAGGGCAATGACTCTGTGCTGGCTCGTTCAATATATATAACCAAGAGATTTACACTGACCTCAGTTTAGGGCACTTACGCCGTGCTGGTTGTTTAAATATATATAACCAGGAAATTTATACTCTCCACAGTTTAGGGCAATGACTCTGTGCTGGCTGTTTCAATATATATAAACAGGGGATTTGCCATCTCCTCAGTTTAGGGCACTGACTCTGTGCTGGCTGGTTGAATATATATAACCAGGAGATTTACTCTCTCCTCAGTTTAGGGCATTGATTTTGTGCTGGCTGGTTAAATATATATGACCAGGTGATTTACGCTCTCCTCAATTTAGTGCAATGACTCAGTGCTGGCTGGTTAAATGTATATAACCAGGAGATTTACACTCTCCTTCGTTTACAGGACTGACTCTGTGCTGGCTTGTTAAATATATATACCCACGAGTTTGACACTCTCCACAGTTTAGAGCAATGACTCTGTGCCGGCTGGTTCAATATATATAACCAGGAGATTTACACTCTACTCAGTTTAGGGCACTCACTCTGCGCTGTCTGGTTAAATATATATAACCAGAAGACTAACACTCTCCTCAGTTTAGGTCACTGAATCTGTGCTGGCTGGTTAAATATATATAACCAGGAGATTTAAACTCTCAGTTTAGGGCACTGACTCTGTGCTGGCTTGTTGAATATGTCTAGCCGGGAGGCTTACACTAACCTCAGTTTAGGGCACTGACTCTAAGCTGGCTCGTCAAATATGTATAACCCGGAGATTTAAACTCTCCTAAGTTGAGGGCACTGACTCTGTGCTGGCTGTTAAAATATATATAACCAGGAGATTTACACTCTCCTTCGTTTCCAGGACTGACTTTGTGCTGGCTTGTTAAATATATATACCCACGAGTTTGACACTCTCCACAGTTTAGAGCAATGACTCTGTGCTGGCTGGTTAAATAAATACATAACCAGGAGATTTAGACTCTCTTCAGTTTAGGGCACTGAGTCTGTGCCGGCTGGTTAAATGTATATAACGAGGAGATTTACACTCTCCTCAGTTTCGGGCACTGACTCTGCGCTGGCTGTTTAAATATATATAACCTGGAGATTTGCAATCTCCTCAGTTTAGGGCACTGACTCTGTGCTGGCTGGTTCAATATATATAACCAGGAGCTTTACACTGACCTCAGTTTAGGGCACTTACGCCGTGCTGGCAGTTTAAATATATATAACCAGGAAATTTGCACTCTCCACAACTTAGGGCAATGACTCTGTGCTGGCTGATTGAATATATATAACCAGGAGATTTACACTCGCCTCACTTTAGTGCAATGATTGCTGGCTGGTTAAGTATATATGTAACCAGGCAATTTAAACTCTCCTCAGTTTAGGGCACTGACTCTGTGCTGGCCAATTAAATATATATAACCAGGAGACTTACCCTCTCCTCAGTTGAGGGCACAGAGTCTGTTCTGGCTGGTTGAACATACATAACCAGAAGATTTCCACTCTCCTCAGTTTAGGGCACTGAGTGTGTGCTGGCTGGTTAAATATATATAACCAGGAGATTTACACTCTCCTCAGTTTAGGGCAATGACTCTGTGCTGGCTAGTTAAATATATACAACAAGGGGTTTTACCCTCTCCTCAGTTTTGGGCTCTGAGTCTGTGCTGGCCGGTTAAATATATATAACCAGGAGACTTACCCTCTCCTCAGTTGAGGGCACAGAGTCTGTTCTGGCTGGTTGAACATACATAACCAGAAGATTTCCACTCTCCTCAGTTTAGGGCACTGAGTCTGTGCTGGCTGTTTAAATATATATAACCAGGAGATTTACACTCTCCTCAGTTTAGGGCACTGACTCTGTGCTCGCAGGTTGAATATATTTAGCCAGGAGACTTACTCTACCGTCAGTTTAGGGCACTTACGCTGTGCTGGCGGTTTAAGTATATATAAAACCAGGATATTTGCAATCTCCTCAGTTTAGGGCACTCACTCTGTGCTGGTTTTAAAATAAATATAACCAGGAGATTTACACTCTCCTCAGTTTAGGGCAATGACTCTGTGCTGGCTAGTTAAATATATACAACAAGGGGTTTTACCCTCTCCTCAGTTTTGGGCTCTGAGTCTGTGCTGGCCGGTTAAATATATATAACCAGGAGACTTACCCTCTCCTCAGTTGAGGGCACAGAGTCTGTTCTGGCTGGTTGAACATACATAACCAGAAGATTTCCACTCTCCTCAGTTTACGGCACTGAGTCTGTGCTGGCTGGTTAAATATATATAACCAGGAGATTTACACTCTCCTCAGTTCAGGGCACTGACTCTGTGCTCGCAGGTTGAATATATTTAGCCAGGAGACTTACTCTACCCTCAGTTTAGGGCACTTACGCTGTGCTGGCGGTTTAAGTATATATAAAACCAGGATATTTGCAATCTCCTCAGTTTAGGGCACTCACTCTGTGCTGGTTTTAAAATAAATATAACCAGGAGATTTACATTCTCCTCAGTTGAGGGCACTGACTCTGTGCTGGCGAGTTAAATATATAAAACCACGAGTTTTACACTCTCCTCAGTTTAGGGCACTGAGTCTTGCTGGCTGTTTAAATATATATAACCAGGGGATTTACACTCTACTCAGTTTAGGGCAATGACTCTGTGCTGGCTGGTTAAATATATATCACCAGGAGATTTACCCTCTCCTCACTTTAGGGCACTGAATCTGCGCTGGCTATTTAAAAATATATCACCAGGAGATTTACGCTCTCTCAGTTTAGGGCAATGACTCAGTGCCGGCTTGTTAAATATATAAATATAACAAGGAGATTTACACTCTCCTCAGTTTCGGGCAATGACTCTGTGCTGGCTGGTGAAATATACATAACCAGGAGATTTCTCCTCTCCTCAGTAGAGGGCACTGTGTCTGTGCTGGCTGGTAAAATATATAAAACAACGAGATTTACACTCTCCACTGTGTAGTGCAATGACTCTGTGCTGGCTGGTGAAATATATATAACCAGGAGATTTCCCCTCTCCTCACTTTAGGGCACTGTATCTGTTCTGGCCGGTTAAATATATATATCCAGGAGATTTACACTCTCCTCAGTTTCGGGCACTGACTCTGCTGGCTCGTTAAATATATATAACCAGGAGATTTACACTGTCCTCAGTTTAGGGCACTGACTCTCTGCTGGCTGCTTAAATGTAAATATAACCAGGAGATTTACACTCTCCTCAGTTCAGGGCACTGACTCTGCATTGGCTTGTTAAATATATATAACCAGGAGATTTGCACTCTCCTCAGTTTAGCACACTGTGTCTGTGCTGGCTGGTCAAATATATATAACTAGGAGATTTACACTCTCGCATTTTAGGGCACTGAGTCTGTGCTGACTGGTTGAATATATATAACCAGGAGATTTACACTCTCCTCAGTTTAGGGCAATGACTCTGTGCTGGCTAGTTAAATATATACAACAAGGGGTTTTACCCTCTCCTCAGTTTTGGGCTCTGAGTCTGTGCTGGCCGGTTAAATATATATAACCAGGAGACTTACCCTCTCCTCAGTTGAGGGCACAGAGTCTGTTCTGGCTGGTTGAACATACATAACCAGAAGATTTCCACTCTCCTCAGTTTAGGGCACTGAGTCTGTGCTGGCTGGTTAAATATATATAACCAGGAGATTTACACTCTCCTCAGTTTAGGGCACTGACTCTGTGCTCGCAGGTTGAATATATTTAGCCAGGAGACTTACTCTACCCTCAGTTTAGGGCACTTACGCTGTGCTGGCGGTTTAAGTATATATAAAACCAGGATATTTGCAATCTCCTCAGTTTAGGGCACTCACTCTGTGCTGGTGTTAAAATAAATATAACCAGGAGATTTACATTCTCCTCAGTTGAGGGCACTGACTCTGTGCTGGCGAGTTAAATATATAAAACCACGAGTTTTACACTCTCCTCAGTTTAGGGCACTGAGTCTTGCTGGCTGTTTAAATATATATAACCAGGGGATTTACACTCTACTCAGTTTAGGGCAATGATTCTGTGCTGGCTGGTTAAATATATATCACCAGGAGATTTACCCTCTCCTCACTTTAGGGCACTGAATCTGCGCTGGCTATTCAAATATATATCACCAGGAGATTTACCCTCTCCTCACTTTAGGGCACTGAATCTGCGCTGGCTATTTAAAAATATATCACCAGGAGATTTACGCTCTCTCAGTTTAGGGCAATGACTCAGTGCCGGCTTGTTAAATATATAAATATAACAAGGAGATTTACACTCTCCTCAGTTTCGGGCAATGACTCTGTGCTGGCTGGTGAAATATACATAACCAGGAGATTTCTCCTCTCCTCAGTAGAGGGCACTGTGTCTGTGCTGGCTGGTAAAATATATAAAACAACGAGATTTACACTCTCCACTGTGTAGTGCAATGACTCTGTTCTGGCTGGTGAAATATATATAACCAGGAGATTTCCCCTCTCCTCACTTTAGGGCACTGTATCTGTTCTGGCCGGTTAAATATATATAACCAGGAGATTTACACTCTCCTCAGTTCAGGGCACTGACTCTGCTGGCTCGTTAAATATATATAACCAGGAGATTTACACTGTCCTCAGTTTAGGGCACTGACTCTCTGCTGGCTGCTTAAATGTAAATATAACCAGGAGATTTACACTCTCCTCAGTTCAGGGCACTGACTCTGCATTGGCTTGATAAATATATATAACCAGGAGATTTACACTCTCCTCAGTTTAGCACACTGTGTCTGTGCTGGCTGGTCAAATATATATAACTAGGAGATTTACACTCTCGCATTTTAGGGCACTGAGTCTGTGCTGGCTGGTTAAACATATATAACCAGGAGATTTCCCCTCTCCTCACTTTAGGGCACTGTTTCTGTTCTGGCCGGTTAAATATATATATCCAGGAGATTTACCGTCTGCACAGTTTAGGCCACTGAATCTGTGCTAGCTGCTTAAATATACATATGACCAGGATAATTACACTCTCCTCAGTTGAAGGCACTGACTCGGTGCTGGCTAATTAGGTATATATTAACAAGGAGATTTAACGTCTGCTCTGTTAAGGGCACTAAGTCTGTTCTGGCTATTTAAATATATATAACCAGGGGATTTACCCACTCCTCAGTTTAGATCACTAAATCTGTACTGGCTGGTTAAATATATATAATCAGGAGATTTACACTCTCCTCAGTGCAGGGCACTGACTCTGTGCTGGTTGGTTAAATATATATATAACCAGGAGATTAACACTCTCCTCAGTTTAGGGCACTGACTCTGTGCTGGCTGTTTAAATTTATATAACCAGGATAATTTTACTCTCCTCAGTTTAGGGAAATGACTCTGTGCTGGCTGATTAAATATATATTTAACCAGGAGATTTACCATCTGCACAGTTTAGGGCACTAAGTCTGTGCTGGCTGTTTAAATATATATAACCAGGAGATTTACCCTCTCCTCAGTTTAAGGCATTGACTCTGTGCTGGCTGGTTAAATATATATAACCAGGAGATTTACCCTCTCCTCAGTTTAAGGCATTGACTCTGTGCTGGCTAGTTAAATATATATATATATATAAAACCAGGAGATTTACACTCTTCTCAGTTGAGGACACTGACTCTGCTGGCTGGTTTAATATTCATAGCCAGGAGATTTTCACACTCCTCAGTTTAGGGCATAGACTCTTTGCTGGCTGGTTAAATATGTATATATAACCAGGAGATTTTCCCTCTCCTCAGTTTAGGGCACTGACTGTTCTGGTTGTTTACATTGATAAACGGGAGATTTACACTCTCCACAGTTTAGGGCAATGACTCTGTGCTGGCTGGCTAAATATATATAACGAGGAGATTTACACACTCCTCAGTTTGGGGCACTGAGTCTGTGCTGGCTGGTTAAATATATATAACCAGGAGATTTTCACTCTCCTCAGTTATGGTCACTGGCGCCGTGTTGGCTGGTTAAATATATATAACCAGGAGATTTACCCTCTCCTCAGTTTTGAGCACTGATTCTGTGCTGGCTGTTTAAATATCTATAACCATGAGATTTATTCTCTCCTCAGTTTAGGCCACTGACTCTGTGCTGGCTGGTTGAATATATATAACCAGAAGATTTAAACTCTCCTCAGTTTTGGGCACTGATTCTGCGCTGGCTGGTTAAATATATGTAACCAGGAGATTTACACTCTCCTCAGTTTGGGGAAGTGCTGGCTGGTTAAATATATATAACCAGGAGATTTCCCCTCTCCTCAGTTTAAGGCAATGACTCTGTGCTGGCTATTAAAATTTATCCAACAAGTAGATTTATGCTTTCCTCAGTTTAGAGCACTGACTCTGTGCTGTCTGGTGATATATATATAACCAGGAGATTTCCCCTCTCCTCAGTTGAGGGCACTGACTCAGTGCTTGCTGGTTGAATATATATAGCCAGGAGATTTCCCCTCTCCTCAGTTTCGGGCACTGAGCCTGTGCTGGCTGGTTAAATATGTACATAACCAGGAGAGTCACCCTCCCCTCAGTTGAGGGCACTGACTCTGTGCTGGCTGCTTAAATATATATATAAGAAGGAGATTTACACTCTCCTCAGTTTAGGGCATAGACTCTTTGCTGGCTGGTTAAATATGTATATATAACCAGGAGATTTTCCCTCTCCTCAGTTTAGGGCACTGACTGTTCTGGTTGTTTACATTGATAAACGGGAGATTTACACTCTCCACAGTTTAGGGCAATGACTCTGTGCTGGCTGGCTAAATATATATAACGAGGAGATTTACACACTCCTCAGTTTGGGGCACTGAGTCTGTGCTGGCTGGTTAAATATATATAACCAGGAGATTTTCACTCTCCTCAGTTATGGTCACTGGCGCCGTGTTGGCTGGTTAAATATATATAACCAGGAGATTTACCCTCTCCTCAGTTTTGAGCACTGATTCTGTGCTGGCTGTTTAAATATCTATAACCATGAGATTTATTCTCTCCTCAGTTTAGGCCACTGACTCTGTGCTGGCTGGTTGAATATATATAACCAGAAGATTTAAACTCTCCTCAGTTTTGGGCACTGATTCTGCGCTGGCTGGTTAAATATATGTAACCAGGAGATTTACACTCTCCTCAGTTTGGGGAAGTGCTGGCTGGTTAAATATATATAACCAGGAGATTTCCCCTCTCCTCAGTTTAAGGCAATGACTCTGTGCTGGCTATTAAAATTTATCCAACAAGTAGATTTATGCTTTCCTCAGTTTAGAGCACTGACTCTGTGCTGTCTGGTGATATATATATAACCAGGAGATTTCCCCTCTCCTCAGTTGAGGGCACTGACTCAGTGCTTGCTGGTTGAATATATATAGCCAGGAGATTTCCCCTCTCCTCAGTTTCGGGCACTGAGCCTGTGCTGGCTGGTTAAATATGTACATAACCAGGAGAGTCACCCTCCCCTCAGTTGAGGGCACTGACTCTGTGCTGGCTGCTTAAATATATATATAAGAAGGAGATTTACACTCTCCTCAGTTTAGGGCAGTGACTCCGTGCTAGCTGGTTAAAAATATATAACCAGGAGATTTCCACTCTTCTCAGTGTAGGGCACTGACTGCTGGCTGTTTGAACATATATAACGAGGAGATTTACACTCTCCTCAGTATAGGGCACTGAGTCGGTGCTGGCTTGTTGAATATATATATAGCCAGAAGATTTACAGACTTCTCAGTTTAGGGCACTGAGTCTGAGCTGTCTGTTTAAATATATTTAACCAGGAGATTTACACTCTCCTCAGCTTAATGCAATGACACTGTGTTGGCTGGTAAAATATACATAACCAGGAGATTTCCCCTCTCCTCGATTTAGGGCACTGACTCCGTGCTGCCTGGGTAAATATATATAACCAGGAGATTTACACTCTCGTCGGATTGGGGTAGTGACTCTGTGTTGGCTGGTTAAAAATATATAACCAGGAGATTTCCCCTCTCCTCAGTTCAGGGCACTCACTCTGTCCTGGCTGTTAACATGTATATAACCAGGAGATTTCCCCTCTCCTCAGTTGAGGGCACCTACTCTGTTCTGACTGGCTAAATATATATAACCAGGAGATTTACACTCTCCTCAGTTTTGGGCACTGACTCTGTGCTGGCTTTTGAAATTTATCCAACAAGGAGATTTATGCTTTCCTCAGTTTAGAGCACTGACTCTGTGCTGTCTGGTGAAATATATATAACCAGGAGATTTACATCTCCTCAGTTGAGGGCATTGACTCTGTGCTGGTTGTATAAATATATATATAACCAGGAGATTTACACTCTCCTCAGTTTAGGGCACTTACGCTGTGCTGGCTGGTGAAATATATATAACCAGGAGATTTCCCCTCTCCTCAATTTAGGGCACTGACTCAGTGCTGGCTGGTTGAATATATATAACCAGAAGATTTACACTCTCCTCAGTTAAGGGCACTGACACTGCTGGCTGTTTGAATATGTATAACTAGGAGATTTACACTCCCCTCAGTTTAGGGCATTGACTTTGTGCCGGCTGCTAAAATATATATAAGAAGGAGATTTACACTCTCCTCAGTTTGGGGAAGTGACTCCGTGCTGGCTGGTTAAAAATATATCACCAGGAGATTTACACTCTCCTCAGTTTAGGGCACTCACTCTGTGCTGGCTGGTTAAATATATATAACCAGGAGATTTCCCCTCTCCTCAGTTTTGGGCAATGACACTGTGCTGGTTGTATAAATATATATAACCAGGAGAATTACACTCTCCTCAGTTTAAGGCAATGACTCTGTGCTGGCTTTTGAAATTTATCCAACAAGGAGATTTATGCTTTCCTCAGTTTAGAGCACTGACTCTGTGCTGTCTGGTGAAATATATATAACCAGGAGATTTACATCTCCTCAGTTGAGGGCATTGACTCTGTGCTGGCTGGTTAAATATATATAACCAGGAGATTTACATTCTCCTCAGTTTAGGGCAATGACACTGTGCTGGTTGTATAAATATATATAACCAGGAGAATAACTCTCTCCTCAGTTTAGGGCAATGACGTTGAGCTGGCTGGTTAAACATATATAACCAGGACATTTGCACACTCCTCAGTTTCGGGCAATGACTCTGTGCTGGCTTTTGCAATTTATACAACCAGGAGATTTACGCTTTCCTCAGTTTAGAGCACTGACTCTGTGCTGTCTGGTGAAGTATATATAACCAGGTGATTTACACTCTTCTCAGTTTCGGGCACTGAGTCTGTGTTATCTGGTTAAATATATAAAACCAGAATATTTACATTCTCCTCAGTTTAGGGCAATGACTCTGTTCTGGCTGGTTAAATATATATAACCAGGAGATTTACACTCTCCTCAGTTTCGGGCAATGACTCTGTGCTGGCTGTTTAAATATATATAACCAGGTGTTTTACACTCTCCTCAGTTTAGATCACTGACTCTTTACTGGCTGGTTAAATATATGTAACCAGGAGATTTACACTCTCCTCAGTTTAGGGCACTGACTCTTTGTTATCTGTTTAAATATATATAACCAGAAGATTTACACTCTCCTCAGTTTTGGGGAATGACTCTGTGCTGGCTGGACAATATATATTTAACAGGGAGATTTATCGTCTGCACAGTTTAGGGCCCTAAGTCTGTTCTGGCTGGTTAAATATACATAACCAGAAGATTTACACTCTCCTCAGTTTAGGTTACTGAATCTGTGCTGGCTGGTTAAATGTATCCAACCAGGAGATTTACACTCTCCTCAGTTTAGGGCACTGAGTCTGTGCTGGCTGGTTAAATATATATATAACCTGGAGATTTACACACTCCTCAGTTTAAGGCACTGACTCGGTTCTGGCTGGTTAAATATATCGTTAACAAGGAGATTTAACGTCTGCTCTGTGAAGGGCACGAAGTTTGTGTTGGCTGATTAAATATATATAACCAGAAGATTTACACTCTCCTCAGTTTAGGTTACTGAGTCTGTGCTGGCTGGTTAAATATATAAAACCAGGAGATTTACACTCTCCTCAGTTTAAGGCACTGACTCGGTGCTGGCTGGTTAAATATATATTTAACACGGAGATTTAACGTCTGCCCTGTTAAGGGCACGAAGTTTGTGTTGGCTGATTAAATATATATAACCAGGAGATTTACACTCTCCTCAGTTTAGTGCACTAAGTCTGTGCTGGCTGGTTAAATACAAATAACCAGGAGATTTGCCCTCTCCTCAGTTTAGATCACTGACTCTGTACTGGCTGGTAAAATATATATAACCAGGAGATTTACACTCTCCTCAGTTTCGGGCCCTGACTCCATGCTGGTTGTTTAAACATATATAACCAGGGGATTTACACTGTTCTCAGTATTGGGTACTGACTCTGTGCTGGCTGGTAAAATATATATAACCAGGAGATTTACCCTCTACTCAGTCCAGGGCACATGATCTGTGCTGGCTGTTTAAATTTATATAACCAGGAGATTTACACTCTCCGCGGTTTAGGGCAATGACTCTGTGCTGGCTGGTTAAATATATATTCAACCAGCAGACTTACCGTCTGCACAGTTTAGGGCACTAAGTCTGTGCTGTCTGGTTGAATAAACATAACCAGAAGATTTACACTCTCCTCAATTTAGGTCACTGAAAATGTACTGGCTGGTTAATTGTATTTAACCAGGATATTTGCACTCTCCTCAGTTTAAGGCACTGACTCGGTGCTGGCTGTTTTAATATATATATAACCAGGAGATTTAAAGTCTGCTCTGTTAAGGGTACTAAGTCTGTGCTGGCTGGTTAAATATATATAACCAGGAGATTGACACTGTCCACAGTTTAGGGCAACGACTCTGTGTTGGCTGATTCAATATATATATCCAGGGGATTTACCCTCTACTCAGTTTAGGGCAATGACTCTGTGATGGCTGTTTAAATATATATAACCAGGTGTTTTACACTCTCCTCAGTTTAAAGCAATGATTCGGTGCTGGCTAGTTAAATATATATAACCAGGAGATTTACACTCTCCTCAGTTTAGGGCACTGACTCTGTGCTGGCTGTTTAAAAATATATGACAAGGAGATTTACACTCTCCACAGTTTATGGCACTGACTCTGTGCTGGATGGTTAAATAAATATAACCAGGAGATTAACACTCTGCTCAGTTTAGGGCACTGACTCTGTGCGGGCTTGTTCATTATACATAACCAGGAGATTTACACTCTGCTCAGTTGAGCGCTATATCTTTGTGCTGGCTGGTTAAATATATATAACCAGGAGATTTACAACCTACGCTGTTTAGGGCACTGACTCGGTGTTGTCTGGATAAATATATATAACCATAAGATTTACGCTTTCCTCGGTTTAGGGCACTGAAACTGTGCTGGCTATTTAAATACATATAACCAGGAGATTTACACTCTCCTCAGTTAAGGGCACTGACTTTGTGCTGGCTCTTAAATAAATATAACCAGGGAATTTACCTTCTCCTCAGTTTAGGGCACTGACTCTGTGCTGGCTGTTTAAATATATATATAACCAGGAGATTTACACTCTCCTCAGTTTAGTGCCATGTCTCTGTGCTGGCTGGTTAAATATATATATATCCAGGAGATTTAAACTCTCCTCAGGTTAGGGCACTGAATGTGTGCTGGCCGGTTAAATATATATAACCCGGATAACTACCCTCTCCTCAGTTGAGGGCGCTGACTCTGTGCTGGCTGTTTGAATTGACAGAACCAGAAGATTTACACTCTCCTCAGTTTAGGTCACTCAATCTGTGCTGGGTGGTTTAATATATGTAACCAGGAGATTTATACTCTCCTCAGTTTAGGGCACTGACATTGTGCGGGCTGGTTAAATATATATAACCAGCAGATTTACACTCTCCTCAGTTTAGGCCAATGACTCTGTGCTGGCTGGTTAAATTTATGTATATATATAACCAGGAGATTTACCCTCTCCTCAATTTCAGACACTGAGTCCGTGCTGGCTGGTTAAATATATATATAACCAGGAGATTTACACTCTCCTCAGTTTAGGGCACGGACTCAGCGCTAGCTGTTTAAATATATAAAACAGGTGGTTTACATTCTCCTCAGTTTTGGGCACTGACTTTGCACCTGCTGGTTAAATATAACCAGGAAATTTACCCTCTCCTCAGTTAAGGGCACTGACTTTGTGCTGGCTGGTTAAATATATCTAACCAGGAGATTTACCCTCTCCTCCGTTTAGTGCACTGAGTCTGTGCTGGCTGTTTAAAAATATATTACAAGGAGATTTACACACTCCGCAGTTTAGGGCAATAACGCTATGCTGGCTGGTTAAATATATATATAACCAGGAGATTTAGACTCTCCTCAGTTTAGGGCACTGACTCTGTGCTGGCTCTGTAAATATATATAACCAGAAGATTTACACTCTCCTCAGTTTAAGTCACTCAATCTGTGATGGCTGGTTTAATATATATAACCAGGAGACTTACCCTCTCCTCAGTTGAGGGCACTGAATCTGTGCTGTCTGGTTAAATGTACATAACAAGAAGATTTACACTCTCCTAAGTTTCAGGCCTGACTCTGCGCTGGCTGTTTAAATATATATAACCAGGATATTTATACTCTCGTCAGTTTAGGGCACTGACTATGCGTCTGCTGGTAAATATATATAACCGGGAGATTTGTATTCTCCTCAGTTTAGGGCAATGACTCTGTGCTGGTTGGTTAAAATATATAACCAGGAAATTTACACTCTCCTCAGTTTAGGGCACTGACTCTGTGCTGGCTGTTAAAATATATATAACCAGGAGATTTACCCTCTACTCAGTCCAGGGCACATGATCTGTGCTGGCTGTTTAAATTTATATAACCAGGAGATTTACACTCTCCGCGGTTTAGGGCAATGACTCTGTGCTGGCTGGTTAAATATATATTCAACCAGCAGACTTACCGTCTGCACAGTTTAGGGCACTAAGTCTGTGCTGTCTGGTTGAATAAACATAACCAGAAGATTTACACTCTCCTCAATTTAGGTCACTGAAAATGTACTGGCTGGTTAAATGTATTTAACCAGGATATTTGCACTCTCCTCAGTTTAAGGCACTGACTCGGTGCTGGCTGTTTTCATATATATATAACCAGGAGATTTAAAGTCTGCTCTGTTAAGGGTACTATGTCTGTGCTGGCCGGTTAAATATATATAACCAGGAGATTGACACTGTCCACAGTTTAGGGCAACGACTCTGTGTTGGCTGATTCAATATATATATCCAGGGAATTTACCCTCTCCTCAGTTTAGGGCACTGACTCTGTGCTGGCTGTTTAAATATATATAACCAGGTGTTTTACACTCTCCTCAGTTTAAGGCAATGATTCGGTGCTGGCTAGTTCAATATATATAACATGGAGATTTACACTCTCCCCAGTTTAGGGCACTGACTCTGTGTTATCTGGTTAAATATATATAACCAGAAGATTTACACTCTCCTCAGTTTTGGGGAATGACACTGTGCTGGCTGGACAATATATATTTAACCAGGAGATTTACCGTCTGCACAGTTTAGGGCCCTAAGTCTGTGCTGGCTGGTTAAATATACATAACCAGAAGATTTACACTCTCCTCAGTTTAGGTTACTGAATCTGTGCTGGCTGGTTAAATGTATCCAACCAGGAGATTTACACTCTCCTCAGTTTAGGGCACTGAGTCTGTGCTGGCTGGTTAAATACAAATAACCAGGAGATTTGCCCTCTCCTCAGTTTAGATCACTGACTCTGTACTGGCTGGTTAAATATATATAACCAGGAGATTTACACTCTCCTCAGTCTAGGGCACTGACTCGGTGCTGGCTGGTTTAATATATATATAACCAGGAGATTTAAAGTCTGCTCTGTTAAGGGTACTAAGTCTGTGCTGGCTGGTTAAATATATATAACCAGGAGATTGACACCGTCCACAGTTTAAGGCACTGACTCGGTGCTGGCTGGTTTAATATATATATAACCAGGAGATTTAAAGTCTGCTCTGTTAAGGGTACTAAGTCTGTGCTGGCTGGTTAAATATATATAACCAGGAGATTTACACTCTCCTCGGTTTCGGGCACATGATCTGTGCTGGGTTTTTTAATTTATATAACCAGGATAATTGCACTCTCCTCAGTTTAGGGCACTGACTTTGTGTGGCTGGTTAAATATATATAACCAGGAGATTTACCCTCTCCTCAGTTTAGGGCACTGACTCTGTGCTGGCTGTTTACATTGATAAATGGGAGACTTACACTCTCCACAGTTTCGGGCAATGACTCTGTGCTGGCAGTTTAAGCATATACATAACCAGGAGATTTACCCTTTCCTCAGTTTAGGGCACTGACTCTGTGCTGGCTGTTAAAATATATATAACCAGGAGATTTACACTCTCCTCAGTTTCGGGCAATGGATCTGTGCTGGCTGGTTGAAAATTTATAACCAGAAGATTTACACTCTCCTCGTTTAGGGCACAGATTCTGTGTTATCTGGTTAAATATATGTAACCTGAAGATTTACACTCTTCTCAGTTTAGGGCAATGACTCTGTGCTGGCTGGTTGAATATATCCAGCCAGGAGATTTACACGCTCCTCAGTTGAGCGCTATATCTTTGTGCTGGCTGGTTAAATATATATAACCAGGAGATTTAAACTCTCCTCAGGTTAGGCCATTGAATCTGTGCTCGCCGTTTAAATATATATAACCAGGAGACCTACCCTCTCCTCAGTTGAGGGCACTGAATCTGTGCTGGGTGGTTGAATATACACAACCAGAAGATTTACACTCTCATCAATTTTGGGAACTGACTCTAAGCTGGCTGTTTAAATATATCTAACCAGGAGATTTACACTCTCCTCAGTTTAGGGCACTGACTCTGTGCTGGCTGTTTAAATATGTGTAACCTGGATATTTACACTCTCCTCAGTTTCGGGCACTGAGTCTGTGCTGGCTGGTTAAATATATATAACCAGGGGATTTACACTCTCCTCAGTTTAGGGCACTGAGTCTGTGCTGGCTGGTTAAAAATATATAACCAGGAGATTTGCACTCTTCACAGTTTCGGGCAATGACTCTGTGCTGGATGGTTCAATATATATAACCAGGGGATTGACCCTCTCCACACTTTAGAGCACTGAATCTGTACTCGCTGGTTAAATATATATAAAAAGGTGATCTACACTCTACTCAGTATAGGGTACTGACTCAGCTGGCTGGTTGAATATATATAATCAGGAGATTTACCCTCTCTTCAATTTCGGGCACTGACTTTGTGCTGGCTGTTTAAATTGATAACTTGGAGATTTACACTCTCCTCAGCTCAGGGCAATGACTCTGTGCTGGCTGGTTAAATATATGTTACCAGGAGATTTACACTCTCCTCAATTTTGGGCATTTACGCTGTGCTGGCTGTTTAAATATATATAACCAGGATATTTACCCGCTGCTCAGTTTAGGGCACTGACTCTGAGCTGGCTGGTCCAATATACATAACCAAGGGATTAACCCTCTCCTCAGTTTCGATCATTGCTTCTGTACTGGCTGGTTAAATATATATAACCAGGAGAATTAACCTCTCCTCAGTTCAGGGCACTGACTCTGTGCTGGCTGTTTAAATTGATAACTTGGAGATTTACACTCTCCTCAGTTTAGGGCAATGACTCTGTGCTGGCTGGTTGAATATTTATAGCCAGGAGATTTACACTCTCCTCAGTTTAGGGCACTGAATCTGTGCTGGCCGGTTAAATATATATAACCAGGATACTTTCCCTCTCCCCAGTTGAGGGCACGAACACTGTGCAGGTTGGTTGAATATATCTAGCCGGGAGACTTACACTACCCTCAGATTAGGGCACTGGCTCTAAGCTGGCTGGTTAAATATATATAACCCAGAGATTTACACTCTCCTAAGTTTCGGGCACTGACTCTGTGCTGGCCTGTTAAAGTATATATAACTCAGTGCTGGCTGGCTGCGCTGGCTGGTTAAATATATATAGAACCATGACATTTACACTGACGTCAGTTTTGGGCACTGACTCAGTGCTTGCTGGTTAAATATATATAACCAGGAGATTTACACTCTCCTCAGTTTCGGGCAATGACTCTGCGCTGTCTGGTTAAATATATATAACCAGAAGATTTACACTCTGCTCAGTTTCGGGCAATGACTCTGTGCTGGCTCATTAAATAAATATAACAAGGAGATTTGCAGTCTTCTCAGTTTAGGGCACTGAGTCAGCGCTGGCTGGATAAATATATCTCACCAGGTGGTTGACACTCTCCTTAGTTTAGGGCACTGACTCTGCGCTGTCTGGTTAAATATATATAACCAGGAGATTTACACTCTCCTCAGTTTAAGGCAATGTTTATGTGCTGGCTGGTTGAATATATCTAACCGGGAGACTTACACTAACCTCAGTTTAGTGCACTGACTCTGTGTTGGCTGGTCAAATTTGTATAACCCAGAGATTTACACTCTCCTCAGTTTAGGACATTACCTCTGTGCTGACTGTTTGAATATATATAAATAGGAGATTTACGCTCTCCCCTCAGTTTAGGGCACTGACTCGGCGTTGGCTGGTTAAATATAGAGAACCAGGAGGTTTTCACTCTCTTCAGTTTCGGGCAGTGACTCTGTACTGGCAGGTCGAATATGTATAACCAGAAGTTTTACAGTCTCCTCAGTTTAGGGTACTGACTCTGTGCTAGTTATTTAATATATATAACCAGGAGATGTACACTCTCCTCAGTTTAGGGCACTGACTTTGTGCTGGCTGGTTAAATATGTATAACCAGCAGATTTACACTCTCCTCAGTTTAGGGCCCTCACTCTGCGCTGTCTTGTTAAATATATAGAACCAGAAGATTTACACTCTCCTCAGTTTAGGCCAATGACTCTGTGCTGGCTCGTTAAATTTATATATATATATATATAACCAGGAGATTTACCCTCTCCTCAATGTAGGGCATTATTTTTGAGCTGACTGGTTAAATATATAGAACCAGGAGATTAACACTCTTCTCAGTTTAGGGCAATGACTCTGTGCTGGCTGGTTAAATGTATATAACCAGGAGATTTACTCTCTCCTCAGTTCAGGGCACTGACTATGTGCTGGCTGGTTAAATATATATAACCAGGAGATTTACACTCTTCTCAGTTCAGGGCAATGACTCTGTGCTGGCTTTTTAAATATACATAACCAGGAGATTTTCACTCTTCTCAGTTTCGGTCACTGACGCTGTGCTGGCTGGTTAAATGCATATAACAAGAAGATTTCCCCTCTCCTCAGTTTCGGACACTACCTCTGTGCTGAATATTTGAATATATATAAAAAGGAGATTTACGCTCTCCCCTCAGATTAGGGCACTGACTCGGCGCTGGCTGGTTAAATATATATAACCAGGAGATATACACTCTCCTCAGTTTAGAGCAATGACTCTGTGCTGGCTAATTAAATAAATACATAACCAGGAGATTTACACTCTCTTCAGTTTAGGGCACTGAGTCTGTGCTGGCTGGTTAAATGTATATAACCAGGATATTTACACTCTCCTCAGTTTAAGGCAATGATTTAGATTTTTTAGATTACTTACAGTGTGGAAACAGGCCCTTCGGCCCAACATGTCCACACCAACCCGCCAAAGCGCAATCCACCCATACCCCTACATTTACCCCTTAGCTGACACTATGCGCAATTTAGTATGGCCAATTAACCTGGCCTGCACATTTTTGGACTGTGGGAGGAAACCGGAGCACCCAGAGGAAACCCACGCAGACAGGGGGAGAATGTGCAAACTCCACACAGTCAGTCGCCTGAGGCGGGAATTGAACCCGGGTCTCTGGGGTTGTGAGAGAGCAGTGCTAACCACTGTACCACCGGGCCGCCCCAACGAGATTCTGAAATCTACTGAAATAAGCTGGAGATTTACACCCTCCCCAGTTTAGGGCACTCACTCTGCGCTGTCTGGTTAAATATATATAACCAGAAGATTTACACTCTCCTCAGTTTAGGGCAATGACTCTGTGCTGTCTGGTTCAATATACATAACCAGGGGGTTTACCCTCTCCTCAGTTTAGATCATTGATTCTGTACTGGCTGGTTAAATATATATAACCAGAAGATTTACACTCTCCTCAGTTTAGGCCAATGACTCTGAGCTGGCGATTTAAATTTATATATATATCTCACCAGGAGATTTACCCTCTCCTCAATGTAGTGCATTATTTCTGAGCTGGCTGGTTAAATATATAGAACCAGGAGATTTACACTCTTCTCAGTTTCAGGCAATGACTCTGTGCTGGCTGTTTAAATAGATATTTATATATATAAAAATATATATATATATAAAAAAGCAGGAGACTTATCCTCTCCTCGGTTTAGGGCATTGACTTCGTGCTGGCTGGTTAAAAATATATAACCAGGAGAAGTACACTCTCCTCAGTTTTGGGCATTTACGCTGTGCTGGCTGTTTAAATATATAGAACCAGGAGATTTACACTCTCCTCAGTTTAGTGCACTGACTATGTGCGGGCTGATTAAATATATATAACCAGGAGATTTACTCTCTCCTCAGTTCAGGGCAATGACTCTGTGCTGGCTTTTTAAATATACATAACCAGGAGATTTTCACTCTTCTCAGTTTCGGTCACTGACGCTGTGCTGGCTGGTTCAATACATATAACAAGAAAATTTCCCCTCTCCTCAGTTGAGGACACTACCACTGTGCTGACTATGTGAATATATATAAAAAGGAGATTTACGCTCTCCCCTCAGATTAGGGCACTGACTCGGCGCTGGCTGGTTAAATATATATAACCAGGAGGTTTACACTCTCCTCAGTTTCGGGCAGTGACTCTGTGCTGGCTGGTTAAATATACATAACCAGGGGATTTACCCTCTCCTCAGTTTAGATCACTGACTCTGTACTGGCTGGTTGAATATGTATAACCAGGAGATTTACACTCTCCTCAGTTTCGGGCAATGACTCTGTGCTGGCTGGTTAAATTTATATATATATATATATATATAAACCAGGAGATTTACCCTCTCCGCAATTTCGGGCACTGACTCTGTGCTGGCTGGTTAAATATATATAACCAGGAGATTTACACTCTCCTCAGTTTCGGGCATTCACGGTGTGCTGGCTGTTTAAATATATAGAACCAGGAGATTTACGCTCTCCTCAGTTTAGTGCACTGCCTATGTGCTGGCTGGTTAAATATATATAACCAGGAGATTTACTCTCTCCTCAGTTCATGGCAATGACTCTGTGTTGGCTGTCAAAATATAATAACGAGGAGATTTACACTCTCCTCCGTTCAGAGCACTGACTCTGTGCTGGCTTGTTAAATATATATCCCCACGAGTTTTACACTCTCCTCAGTTTGGGGCACTGACTCTGTGCTGGCTGTTTAAATATATATAACCAGGAGATATACACTCTCCTCAGTTTCGAGCAATGACTCTGTGCTGGCTGATTAAATAAATACATAACCAGGAGATTTACACTCTCTTCAGTTTAGGGCGCTGAGTCTGTGCTGGATGGTTAAATATATATAAGCACGAGATTTACACTCTTCTCAGTTTAGGGCATTTACGCTGTGCTGGCTGTTTAAGTATATATAACCAGGAGGTTTACACTCTCCTCAGTGTCGGGCACTGACTGTGCGCTGTCTGGTTAAATATATGTAACCAGGAGATTTACACTCTACTCACTTTAGGGCACTACCTCTGTGCTGGCTGCTTGAATATACATAAGTAGGAGATTTACGCTCTCCCCTTAGTTTAGGGCAATGACTCGGCCCTGGCTGGTTAAATATATTTAACCAGGAAGTTTACACTCTCCTCAGTTTCGGGCAGTGACTCTGTACTGGCTGGTTGAATATGTATAACCAGAAGATTTACAGTCTCCTCAGTTTAGGGCACTGACTTTGTGCTGGCTGGTTAAATATATATAACAAGCAGATTTACCCTCTCCTCAATGTAGGGCACTGAGTCTGAGCTGGCTGGTTAAATATATAGAACCAGGAGATTTACACTCTCCTCAGTTTAAGGCAATGATTTCGATTTTTTAGATTACTTACAGTGTGGAAACAGGCCCTTCGGCCCAACAAGTCCACACCAACCCGCCAAAGCGCAATCCACCCATACCCCTACATTTACCCCTTAGCTAACACTATGGGCAATTTAGTATGGCCAATTAACATGGCCTGCACATTTTTGGACTGTGGGAGGAAACCGGAGCACCCAGAGGAAACCCACGCAGACACGGGGAGAATGTGCAAACTCCACACAGTCAGTCGCCTGAGGCGGGAATTGAACCCGGGTCTCAGGTGTTGTGAGGCAGCAGTGCTAACCACTGCACCACCGTGCCGCCCCCACGAGATACTGAAATCTACTGAAATAAGCTGGAGATTTACACCCTCCCCAGTTTAGGGCACTCACTCTGCGCTGTCTGGTTAAATATATATAACCAGAAGGTTTACACTCTCCTCAGTTTAGGGCAATGACTCTGTGCTGGCTTTTAAAATATACATAACCAGGAGATTTTCACTCTTCTCAGTTTCGGTCATAGACACTGTGCTGGCTGGTTAAATACATATAACAAGAAGATTTCCCCTCTCCTCAGTTTAGGACACTACCTCTGTGCTGACTTTTTGAATGTATAAAAATCGGAGATTTACGCTCTCCCCTCAATTTAGGGCACTGACTCGGCTCTGGCTGGTTAAATATATATTACCAGGAGGTTTACACTCTCCCCAGTTTCGGGCAGTGACTCTGTGCTGGCTGGTTGAATATATATAACCAGAAGATTTACACTCTCCTCAGTTTAGGGCACTGACTCTGTGCGAGCTCTTTAATATACATAACCAGGAGATTTTCACTCTTCTCAGTTTCAGTCACTGACGCTGTCCTTCCTGGTTAAATACATATAACAAGAAGATTTCCCCTCTCCTCAGTTTAGGACACTACCTCTGTGCTGAATATTTGAATATATATAAAAAGGAGATTTACGCTCTCCCCTCAGTTTAGTGCACTGACTCTGTGCTGGCTGTTTAAATATATATGACCAGGAGATTTACTCTCTCCTCAGTTCAGGGCAATGACTCTGTGCTGGAAATTAAATATACATAACCAGGAGATTTTCACTCTTCTCAGTTTCGGTCACTGACGCTGTGCTGGCTGGTTCAATACAATTAACAAGAAGATTTCCCCTCTCCTCAGTTTAGGACACTACCTCTGTGCTGACTATTTGAATATATATAAATCGGAGATTTACTCTCTCCCCTCAGTTTAGGGCACTGACTCGGCGCTGGCTGGTTAAATATATATAACCAGGAGATTTACACTCTCCTCAGTTTAGGGCACTGACTCTGCGCTGGCTGGTTAAATATACATAACCAGGCGATTTACACTGTCCGCAGTGTATGGCACTGACATTGTGCTTGCTGGTTAAATATATATAACCATTAGAATTACACTCTCCTCAGTTTAGGGCACTGAATCTTTGCTGACCGGTTAAATATTTAAAACCAGGAGATTTACAATCTCCGCAGGTTAGGGCAATGACTCTGTGCTGGCTCTTTAAATATATGTATAACCATGAGATTTACCCTCTCAACAGTTTAGGTCACTGAGTCTGTGCTGGCTGGTCAAATATATAAAACCAGTGGATATACACTCTCTTCAGTTGAGGGCAATGAGTCTGTGCTGGCTGGTTAAATATACGTAACCAGAGGATTTACAGTCTCCTCAGTTTAGGGCACTGACTCTGTGCTGGTTGGTTGAATATATCTAGCCGGGAGATTTCCACTACCCTCAGTTTAGGGCACTTACTCTAAGCTGGCTGGTTAAATATATATAACTCGGAGATTACACACTCTTCACAGTTTAGGGCAATGACTATGTGCTGGCAAGTTAAATGTATATAACCAGGAGTTTTACACTGTTCTAAGTTTCGGGCACTGACTCTGCGCTGGCTGGTTAAATATATAAATCTGGAGATTTGCAATCTCCTCAGTTCGGGCAATGACTGTGTGCTGGCTGGTTCAATATACATAACCAGGAAATTTACACTGACCTCAGTTTAGGGCACTTATGCCATGCTGGCTGGTTAAATATATACAACCAGGAAATTTACTCTCTCCACAGTTTAGGGCACTGACTCTGTACTGGCTGGTTAAATATATATAACCAGGGGATTTACACTCTACTCAGTTTAGGGTACTGACTGTGCTGGCTGGTTGGACATATATAACCAGGAGATTTACACTCTCCTCAGTTTCGGGCACTGAATCTGTGATGGCTGGTTAAATATATATAACCGGAAGATTTACA
This sequence comes from Chiloscyllium punctatum, assembly GCF_047496795.1. Classification (NCBI taxonomy): domain Eukaryota; kingdom Metazoa; phylum Chordata; class Chondrichthyes; order Orectolobiformes; family Hemiscylliidae; genus Chiloscyllium; species Chiloscyllium punctatum. The sequence continues at coordinate 75,542,053 of NC_092768.1, forward strand.
CTCTCCTCAGTTCAGGGCAATGACTCTGTGCTGGCTGGTGAAATATATATCTATAAAACCAGGAGATTTATCCTCTCCTCGGTTTAGGTCACTGTCTTCGTGCTGGCTTGCTAAATATATATAACCAGGAGATTTACACTCTCCTCAAATTAGGACATTTACATTGTGCTGGCTGTTTAAATATATATAACAAGAAGATTTCCCCTCTCCTCAGTTTAGGACACTTCCTTTGTGCTCACTGTTTGAATATGTATAACCAGGAGATTCACACTCTCCTCAAATTAGGGCATTTATGCTGTGCTGGCTGTTTAAATATATATAACAAGAAGATTTCCCCTCTCCTCAGTTTAGGACACTTCCTTTGTGCTCACTGTTTGAATATGTATAACCAGGAGATTTATGCTCTCCCCTCAGTTTCGGGCACTGAATCTGTTCTGGCTGGTTAACTATATATAACCAGGTGAATTACACTCACCTCAGTGTTTGGCAGCGACTCTGTGCTGGCTGGTTGAATGTATATAACCAGAAGATTTACAGTCTCCTCAGATTAGGGCACTGAATCTGTGATGGCCGGTTAAATATATATAAACAGGATATTTACACTCTCCTCACTTTAGGGCACTGACTATGCGCCTGCTGGTTAAAAATGTATAACCGGGAGATTTGCACTCTCCTCAGTTTATGGCACTTACGATGTGCTGGCTGGTTAAATATATATAACCAGAAGATTTACAGTCTCCTCAGTTTAAGGCACTAACTCTCTGCTGGTTGGTTAAATACATATAACCAGGCGATTTATACTCACCTCAGTTTCGGGCACTGACTCTGTGCTGGCTGGTTAAATAAATATAACCAAGGAATTTACCTTCTCCTCAGTTTAGGCCACTGACTCTGTGCTGGCTGTTTAAATATATATAACCAGGAGATTTAAACTCCCCTCAGTTTAGGGCATTGAGTCGATGTTGGCTGTTTAAATATATATAACCAGGGGATTTACACTCTACTCAGTTTATGGCACTGACTCTGTGTTGTCTGTTTAAATATGTATAACCAGGAGATTAACACCCTCCTCAGTTTAAGGCAATGACTCTGTGCTGGCTGGTTAAATATATATAACCAGGAGATTTACCCTCTCCTCAGTTTAGGGCACTGAGTCTGTGCTCGCTGGTTACATATATATAACCAGGACATTTGTACACTCCACTGTTTAGGGCAATGACTCTGTGCTGGCTGGTTTAATATATATAACCAGGAGATTTTAACTCTCCTCAGTTTAGGGCGCTGAGTCTGTGCTGGCTCGTTATATATATATAACCACGAGTTTTACACTCTCCTCAGTTTAGGGCAATGACTCTGTGCTGGCTGTTTAAATATATATAACCAGGGGATTTACACTCTACTCAGTTCAGAGCAATGACTCTGTGCTGGCTGGAATAATAAGTACATAACAATGAGATTTACAGTCTCTTCAGTTTAGGGCACTGACTCTGTGCTGGCTGTTTATATAAATGTTACCAGGAGATTTACACTCTCCTCAGTTTAGTGCTATGTCTCTGTGCTGGCCGGTAAAATATATATAACCAGGATACCTATCATCTCCTCAGTTGAGAGCGCTGACTCTGTGCTGGCTGTTTGAATATACATAACCAGAAGATTTACACTCTCCTCAGTTTAGGTCACTCAATCTGTGCTGGCTGGTTACATATATATAACCAGGAGATTTATACTCTCCACAGTTTAGGGTAATGACTCTGTGCAGGCTGGTTTAATATATATAACCAGGAGATTTTAACTCTGCTCAGTTTAGGGCACTGACTCTGCACTGTCAGGTTAAATATATGTAACCAGGAGATTAACCCTCTCCTCAGTTTATGGCACTGACTTATGTTGGCTGGTTTAATATATATAACCAGGAGATTTTAACTCTCCTCAGTTTAGGGCAATGTCTCTATACTGGCTGTTTAAATATATATAACCAGGAGAGTACGCCTCTCCTCACTTTAGGGCTGGGCTGGCTGTTTAAATATATATAACCAGGAGATTTACACGCTCCTCAGTTTAAGGCAATGACTCTGTGCTGGCTGGTTATATATATATATATATATATATATGCAGGAGATTTAAACTCTCCTCAGGTTCGGGCACTGAATCTGTGCTGGGCGTTTAAATATATATAACCAGGAGACTTACCCTCTCCTCAGTTGAGGGCCCTGAATCTGTGCTGGCTGGTTAAATGTACATAACAAGAAGATTTACACTCTCCTAAGTTTCAGGCCTGACTCTGCACTGGCTGTTTAAATATATATAACCAGGATATTTATACTCTCGTCAGTTTAGGGCACTGACTATGTGCCTGCTGGTAAATATATATAACCGGGAGATTTACACTCTCCTCAGTTTAGGGCAATGACTCTGTGCTGGTTGGTTAAAAATATATAACCAGGAGATTTACACTCTCCTCAGTTTTGGGCACTGACTCTGTACTGGTTGGTTAAATATATATAACCAGGAGATTTACACTCTCCTCGGTTTAGGGCATTGAGTCTGTGCTGGCTGTTTACACTCTCCTCACTTTAAGGCAATGATTCTGTGCTGGCTGTTTAAATATATATTACCATGAGATTTCCCCTCTCCGCACTTTAGGACACTGAGTCTGTGCTGGCTGTTTAAATATTTCTAATCAGGAGATTTACTTTCTCCTCAGTTTAGCGCTATGTGTCTGTGCTGGCCCATTAAATATATCTAACCAGGATACTTACCCTCTCCTCAGTTGAGGGCACTGACTCTGTGCTGGCTGTTTAAAAAATATATGACAAGGAGATTTACACTCTCCGCAGTTTGGCGCAATGACTCTATGCGGGCTGGTTAAATATATATAACCAGGACATTTACACTCTCCTCAGTTTATGGCACTGACTCTGCGCTGGCTGGTTAAATATATATATAAAACCAGGATTTTTACACTCTCCTCAGTTTTGCGCCATGACATTGTTCTGGCTAGTAATACATATGTAACCAGGAGATTTTCCCTCTCCTCAGTTTAGGGCACTGACTCTGTGCTGGTTGTTTAAATATATATAACCAGGTGACTTACACTCTCCTCAGTTTAGGGCACTGACATTGTGCTGGCTGGTGAAATATATATTACCAGGAGATTTACACTCTCCTCAGTTAAGGGCACTGTCTCCGTTTTGGCTGGTGAAATATATATAACCAGGAGATTTACACTCTCCTCAGTTCAGGGCACTGACTCTGTGCGGGCTGGTTGAATAGATATAACCAGGAGATTTACCCTCTCCTCAGTTTAGGGCACAGACTCAGCGCTAGCTGTTTAAACATATATAACCAGGAGATTTTCCCTTTTCCCAGTTTAGGACACTGACTCTGTGCTTTCTTGTTGAATATATATAACCAGGAGATTTACACTCTCCTCACTTCTGGCAATGAGTCTGTGCTGGCTGGTTAAATATATCTAACCAGGAGATTTACCCTCTCCTCCGTTTAGTGCACTGACTCTGTGCTGGCTATTTAAAAATATATAACAAGGAGATTTACACTCTCCACAGTTTAGGGCAATGACTCTATGCTGGCTGCTTAAATATATACATAACCAGAAGATCTACACTCTCCTCAGTTTAGGGCACTGACTCTGTGCGGGCTGGTTCATTATATATAACCAGGAGATTTACACTCTCCTCAATTTAGGCACTGACTCTGTGCTGGATGGTTGAATAAATATAACCAGGAGATTAATACTCTCCTCAGTTTAGGGCAATGACTCTGTGCTGACTGGTTAAATATATATAACCAGGAGATTTTAACCCTCCTCAGTTTAGGGCACTGAATCTGCGATGGTTGGTTAAATATATATATAAAACCAGGAGATTTACACTCTCCTCAATTTATGGCACTGACTCTGTTCTGGATGGTTGAATAAATATAACCAGGAGATTTAAACTCTCCTCAGGTTAGGGCATTGAATCTGTGCTGGCCGATTAAATATATATAACCAGGAGACTTACCCTCTCCTCAGTTGAGGGCACTGAATCTGTGCTGGGTGGTTGAATATACACAACCAGAAGATTTACACTCTCATCAGTTTCGGGCACTGACTCTAAGCTGGCTGTTTAAATATATCTAACCAGGAGATTTATACTCCCCTAAGTTTAGGGCACTGACTCTGTGCTGGCTCGTTGAATATATATAACACGAGTTTTACACTTTCCTCAGTTTAGGGCACTGAATCTGTGCTGGCTGGTTGAATATACACAACCAGAAGATTTACACTCTCCTCACTTTAAGGCAATGACTCTGTGCTGGCTGGTTAAATATATATAACCAGGAGATTTACACTCTCCTCAGTTTAAGGCAATGACTCTGTGCTGGCTGTTTAAATAAAAATAACAAGGAGATTTACAATCTACTCCGTTTAGGGCACTGACTCGGTGTCGTCTGGTTAAATATATATAACCATAATATTTACGCTCTCCTCAGTTTAGGGCACTGACTTTGTGCTGGCTCTTAAATAAATATAACCAGGGAATTTACCTTCTCCTCAGTTTAGGGCACTGACTCTGTGCTAGCTGTTTAAATATATATAACCAGCAGATTTAGACTCTCCACAGTTTAGTGCTATGTCTCTGTGCTTGCTGGTTGAATATACACAACCAGAAGATTTATACTCTCATCAGGGCACTGACATTGTCCTGGCTGGTGAAATATATATTACCAGGAGATTTACACTCTCCTCAGTTAAGGGCAATGTCTCCGTTCTGGCTGGTTAAATATATATAACCAGGAGATTTACACTCTCCTCAGTTTAGGGCACTGATTCTGTGCTGGCTCGTTAAATATATATAACCAGGAGATTTACACTCTCCTCAGTTGAGCTATATCTTTGTGCTGGCTGGTTAAATATATATAACCAGGAGATTTAAACTCTCCTCAGGTTAGGGCATTGAATCTGTGCTGGCCGTTTAAATATATATAACCAGGAGACTTACCCTCTCCTCAGTTGAGGGCACTGAATCTGTGCTGGGTGGTTGAATATACACAACCAGAAGATTTACACTCTCATCAGTTTCGGGCACTGACTCTAAGCTGGCTGTTTAAATATATGTAACCAGGAGATTTATACTCCCCTACGTTTAGGGCACTGACTCTGTGCTGGCTCGTTGAATATATATAACCACGAGTTTTACACTTTCCTCAGTTTAGGGCACTGACTCTGTGCTGGCTGTTTAAATATATATAACCAGGAGATTTACACTCTCCTCTGTTTAGGGCACTGATTCTGTGCTGGTGAGTTGAATATATATAACCACGAGTTTTACACTTTCCTCAGTTTAGGGCACTGACTCTGCGCTGACTGTTTAAATATATATAACCAGGAGATTTACACTCTCTTCAGTTCAGGGCAATGACTCTGTGCTGGCTGTTTAAATATATATAACCAGGAGATTTACACTCTCCTCAGTTCAGGGCAATGACTCTGTGCTGGCTGTTTAAATATATATAACCAGGAGATTTACACTCTCCTCAGTTTCGGGCACTGACTCTGTGCGGGCTGGTTCATTGTATATAACGAGGAGATTTACCCTCTCCTCAGTTTAGGGCACTGAGTCTATGCTGGCTAGTTAAATATATATAACCAGGAAATTTACACCTTCCTCAGTTGAGCGCTATATCTTTGTGCTGGCTGGTTCAATATATATAACCAAGAGATTTGCACTCTCCTCAGTTTAGGGCAATGACTCTGTGCTGTCTGGTTAAATATATATAACCAGGAGATTTACACACTCCTCAATTTCGGGCACTGAGTCTGTGCTGGCTGGTTAAATATATATAACCAGAAGATTTACACCCTCCTCTGTTTAGGGCAATGACTCTGTGCTGGCAGATTTAATATAGATTTAACCAGTAGATTTCCCCTCTCATCAGTTTAGGGCACTGACTCTGTGCTGGCTGTTTAAATATATATAACCAGGAGATTTACACTCTCCTCAGTTTGGGGCTCTGACTCTCTGCTGGCTGGTTGAATATATATATAACCAGGAGATTTACCCTCTCCTCATGTTAGGGCACTGACTCTGTGCTGGCAGTTGAAATATAGATATAACCAGGAGATATCCCCTCTCCACAGTCTAGAGCACTGAGTCTGTGCTGGCTAGTAAAATATATAAAACAAGGAGATTTACACTCTCCTCTGTTTAGTGCAATGACTCTGTGCTGGCGGGTTAAATATATATAACCAGGTGAATTCCACTCTCCTCAGTTTAGGGGACTGACTGTGCACTGTCTGGTTAAATATGTATAACCAGATGATTTACACTCTCCTCCATTTAGGGCACTGACTCTGTGCTGGCTGGTTAAATATTTGTAACCAGCAGATTTACCCTCTCCTCAGTTTAGGGCAATGACTCTGTACTGGCTGGTTATATAAATATATAACGAGGAGTTATACACTCTCCTCTGTTTAGGGCACAGACTCCGTGCAGGCTGGTTATATATATATATAACCAGGAGATTTACACACGCCTCAGGTAAGTGCAAGGACTCTGTGCTGGCTGGTTAAATATATGTATCCAGGGGAATTACCCTCTCCTCAGTTTAGTGCACTGAATCTGCGCTTCCTATTTAAATATATATAAAACCAGGAGATTTACGCTCTCCTCACTTTCGGTCACTGACTCTGTGCTGGCTGGTTAAATATATATAACACAAAGATTTCCCATTTCCTCAGTTTAGAGCACTTCCTCTGTGCTGACTGTTTCACTATATATAACCAGGAGATTTGCGCTCTCCTCAGTTTAGGGCACTTCCTCTGTGTTGGCTGGGTAAAGATATATAACCAGGAGATTTACACTCTCCTCCGTATAGGCCACTGACTCTGTGCTGTCTGCTTAAACGTATATAACAAGGAGATTTACACTCTCCGCAGTTTAGGGCACTGACTCTGTGCTGGCTGTTTAAATATATATAACCTGGAGATTTCCACTCTCCTAAGTTTAGGGCACTGACTCTGTGCTGGCTGTTTAAATATATACAACCAGGGGATTTAAATTCTCCTCAGTTTAGAGCAATGATTCTGTGCTGGCTGGTTAAATATATATAACCAGGAGATTTACATTCTCCTCAGTTTAGGACACTGACTCTGTGCTGGCTGGCTAAATATATATAACCAGGAGATTTGCACTCTCTTCAGTTTAGGGCACTAAGTCAGTGCTATGTAGTTAAATGTTTCCCCTTAGGTCCCTTTTATGTTTCCCCTCTCAACTTTAACATATGCCATCTGCTTCTGGACTCCCCCACTGCAGGGAAATTACCTTGCCTTTTTACCCCATTGAGGGTCCTTCATGACTTTGTGAACCTCTATAAGGTTACCTCTCAGCTACTGACCCTCCAGGGATAATAGTCTCAACCTATACAGTCTTACCCTCCAGCACAAACCCTCCACCCTTGGCAACATCCATGTAAATCTTTTCTGAACCCTTTAAAGTTTCACAACACAGAGGAGGGATAGGAGGGAGTCCAGAATTGCACATTATATACCAAAAGTGGCCGAACCAATACTGCAACATGACCTCCCCATCCCTTTACACACTTAACTGAGCAATAAAGACAAAAGTGCCAAACGCTTTCTTCACTATCCTATTGAAATGTTCATCTACCTTCAACGAACTATGAAGCTCTACTCCAGGTCTATTTGTTCAGCAACATCCCTCGTACCTTGCCATTAAGTGTATATATCCTGCTCTCTTTTGGATCTCTAAAATGCAGCACCTCAGACTTATCTTAATTAATCTTCATCTGCCACTCCTCAGCCCAGTGGCCAATCGATCAAGATCCAGTTGAAATCTGAGATAATCATCTTCACTGTCCTCGACACCTCCAATTTTACTATCATCTGCAAACTTTCGGGTTGTCTGCTCAGTCTGCAGCATTGCAGGCCGTGGGAGCGGGGCAGTGGGACCATTCGTCCTATGGTCACATTGAAATCATTTATATAAATGACAAAATAACAGTGGACCCAGCACCGATCCTTTGGCACACCGCTGGTCACAGGCCTTCAGTCTCAAAAGCAACCCTCCCCATCACCCTCTGTCTTCGACCTTCAGTAAAAAGAAGTGTTGAAAGTATCAGTTAACTGGAGATTCAGATCAGTGCGTCACTAAATTAAAAGAAAAATGCAGGGCATCATTAATTGGAGAATTCATGCAGGTGCCATTTAAATTCGAAGTCGGAGAACTGGGGCAGGATAACACTCAGTGGGAGAAGTAGTGCAGTTCCAGGATGTGTGCAGGATTGGGAAATGGGGAAAACAGCCATAAATAGAGTCATACAATCACAGAGATTTACAACACACACACAGATACTTTGGTCCAACTTGTCCACGGCACAATTTAAGAATTCTGGCAGTGCTCCACTAAATTGCAAGGAGAATCATCGCAAGGAACTACTTACTGGAGAACTGGGGAAGGGCTGATCGAAATGTGAGAAATGTAACAGGGCATCAGTTAATTGGAGAATTGGTGCAGTGTAACAATAAATGGGAGAATTCGGGCAGGACAATACTTGATGGGAGATTTAGAGTTGGACACCCCTAAATTGTTCGAGGACATCAGTCAGTATGAGGTTTGGTGTAAGGCAACACTGAGTGGAGAACTTGATCCGGAAGTCAGTAATTGGGGGAAATGGTGCTGAGCAACACAGAATTGGAGAATTGGTGTGGGGTATCAGTAAATGAGAGACCTGGTGGAGGGTGCTGATAACTTCGAGAATTGGAGCATATGGGAGAACACGGGCAGTGAATCAGTAAATAGGACAAATGTTTCAAAGGATTCGTGGTCCAGATTCAATACAGTGCACCACGACATGGGAGCATTGATGTAGATCACCACTAAAGGGAAGAAACATATAGGATCGATAATTTGTAGATATGGTGCAGGGATTGCAAAGATTAGAGAATTCTGGCAGCAGACTAGTAAATTGGAGAAGTGTTGGAGAGGAATAAAAAATGGAAGACCTGGCGCACAGTGGAGCCAAAATACAAAATGGGTGCATGGCACCAGTAAATGGGAGAATTAGAGGAGCGCACCTTTAAATGGTAAACCGGGCTCGGGCATCTCTAAATGGAAGAGTTAGTACAGGGGGGTGAGCAAATGGGTGATTTGGCGAGAATCAATAAATGGGAGATTTGGTGTACAGTGCCATTACTTTGGAAAACTGATGGGAGTGTTAATATATTAGAAAATTGGAGCACAGCTTGTCTAAGTTGGGGAATAGGGGCCAGGGAAACAATAAAAAATGTTGCAAGTATCGGTAAATTGGAGATTCAGTTCAGTGCATCACTAAATCAAAACAATTCAGCAGGGCACCTGTATGTGGAAGAAGTGCATCAGGGAACAGTTAAATGGAAGGAATTGATGTAGGGCAACAGTAATTGGAGAATTTATGCCGGTGCCTTTAAATAGGGCAGGATAATACTCAATGGGAGAGTTGGTGCAGTTTCAGGATTAGTGCAGGATTGGTAAATGGGAGAAATGGTGCAGAGCAGCGGAGTCATAAACAGAGTCATACAATCATAGAGATGTACAACATGGAAACAGACACTTCAGTCCAACTTGTCTATGACTTAATTTTAGAATTCTGGCAGTGCTCCACAAAATTGGAGAATCATTCCAAGGAACTACTAAATGGAAGGATTGGGCAAGGGCTTATCGAAATAAGAGAATTTGGAACGGGGCATCTGAGATTGTCAAATTAGTGCAGTTAGAACCGAATGGGATAGTTTCAGTTTCACAGTGAATGGGAGAATTGGTGCAGTGTAGCACTAAATGGGAGAATTGGGACATGACAATACTTGATGTGGGAATGAGAGTAGGGCACCCCTAAATTGGGCGAGGGCATCAGTCAGTGTGAGGATTGGTGTAAGGCAAAGCGGAATGGAGAACTTCTTCAGGGCGTCAGTAATTGGGGGAAATGTTGCTAAGCAACACTGAATTGGAGACTTGGTGTGGGGTATCAGTAAATGAGATCCGGTGAACAGTGGAGCTAAATTAGAGAATTGGTGCATGGCAACAGTAAATGGGAGAATTAGAGTAGCGCACCCTTAAATGGTAGAATCGGGCTCTGGCATCAGTAAATGGAAGAATTGGTACAGGGATATGAGTAAATGGGAGATTTGGTGGGAATCAATAAATGGGTGATCTGGTGCACAGTGCCGTTACATTAGAAAATTGATGGGAGTGCCAATATATTGGGAAATTGGAGCATAGCATGTCTAAATTGGGGAATAGGGGCCAGGGATTCAATAAAAAGAAGAAATGTTGCAAGCATCGGAAAAATTGGAGATTCAGTTCAGGGCATCATTAAATGAAAAAAATACAGCAAGACATCCGTAAGTGGAAGGTATGTATCAGGGAACAACTAAATGGAAGGAATTGATACAGGGCATCAATAATTGGAGAATTCATGCAGGTGCCATTAAATTCTCAGTGGGAGAACTGGGGCAGGATAACCTCAATGGGTGAGATGGTGAAATTCCCGAATTAGTGCAGAATTGGGAAATGGGAGAAATGGTGCAGGGAAGTGGAGCACTAATTACAGCCTTAGAGATGTACAGCACGGAAACAGATCCCTCAGTCCAACATGTCCACGCCCAAGTTTAAGAATTCCGACAGTTCTCCACTAAATTGGAGAATCATTGCAAGAAAATACGAAATGAACAAATTACGAAAGAGCTTATCGAAGTGTGAGAATTTGCAACAGGGCATCAGATAATGGGTGAATTAGTGTAGTTCAGCACTAAATGGGTAGGGTATGCTGTGTTGCACTAAATGGGAGAATTGGGGCAGGACAATACCTTTTGGCAGATTTAGAGTAGCGCACCCCTAAATTGTTCGAAGACATCAGTCAGTATGGGGATTGGTTTAAGGAAACACTGAGTGAAAAGCTTGATCAGGACATCAGTAATTGGGTGAAATGGTGCTCAGTAACACTGAATTGGAGAATTGGTGTGGGGTATCAGCAAATGAGAGACCTGGTGCAGGGTGCTGATAACTTCGAGAATTGGAGTAAATGGGAGAACACAGGCAGTGAATCAGGAAATAGGACAAACGCTGCAAAGGATTAGTGGTCCAGATTCAATACAGTGAACCACAAAATGGGGGAGTTAGTGCAGTTCATCAATAAAGGGAGGATATGTGTAGGATCAGTAATTTGCAGATATGATGTAGGGGTCCCAAGATAGAGAATTCTGGCACTGGACTACTAAATGGGAGAATTGTTGCAGTGAAATACTGAATGGAAGACCTGGTGCACAGTGGAGCTAAATTACAGAATGGGTGTATGGCACCAGTAATTGGGAGAATGAGGATATGATTAGATTACCTACAGTGTAGAAACAGGCCATTTGGCCCACCAAGTCCACACCAACCCTCCAAAGAGTAACCCACCCAGACCCATTCCCCTACACCTAACACTATCGGCAATTTAGCATGGCCAATTCACTTAACCTGCATATCTTTGGTCTGTGGGAGAAACCAGAGGAAACCCACGCAGACCCGGGGAGAATGTGCAAACTCTACATTGACAGTTGCCCGATGCGGGAATTGAAGCCGGATCTCTGGTCCTGTGAGGCAGCAGTGCAAACCACTGTGCCCCCGTGTCGCCATAAATGGCACCTTTAAATGGTAGAATCAGACTCGGGCATCAGTAAATGGAAGAATTAGTACAGGGGTATGAGTAAATGGGAGATTAGGTGGGAATCATTAAATGGCAGATTCGGTGCATAGAGCCATTACATTGGAAAACTGATGTGAATGCCAATATATTGGAAAATCGGAGCAGAGCATGTCTAAATTGGGGAATAGGGCCCAGGGAATCAATAAAAAGAAGAAATGTTGCAAGGTTTGGTAAATTGGAGATTCAGTTCAGTGCATCACTAAATGAAAACAATTCACCAGGGCATCCGTACGTGGAAGAAGTGTATCAGGGAACAACTAAATGGAAGGAATTGATGCAGGGCAACAATAATTGGAGAATTCATGTCAGTGTCATTGCATTCTAAGTGGGAGGACTGGGGCAGGATAACCTCAATGGGTGAGTTGGTGAAATTCCCTGATTTGTGCAGGATTGGGAAATGGGAGAATTGGTGCCGGGAAGCGGAGCACTAATTACAGTCTTAGAGATGTACAGCACGGAAACAGACCCTTCGATCCAACTTGCCCACGCCTAAATTTAAGAATTCTGGCAGCTCTCCACTAAATTGGAGAATCATTGCAAGGAACTAGTAAATGGAAAAATTGGGAAAGAGCTGATCAAAATGTGACAATTTGCAACAGGACATCAGATAATGGGTGAATTAGTGTCGTTCAGCACTAAATGGGTGCGTTATGCTGTGTTGCACTAAATTGGAGAATTGGGGCAGGGAGATTTAGAGTAGGGCACCCCTAAATTGGGCGAGAGCATCAGTCAGTATGAGGATTGGTGTCAGGCAAAACTGAATGAAGAACCTGTTCAGGATATCAGTAATTGGGCGAAATGGTGCTAAGCAACACTGAATTGGAGAATTGGCGTGGGGTATCAGCAAATGAAAGACCTGGTGAAGGGTGCTGATAACTTCGAGAATTGGAGCAACTGGGAGAACACTGGCAGTGAATCAGTAAATAGGACAAATGTTGCAAAGGATTCGTGATCGAGATTCAATACAGTGCACCACGAAATGAAAAGTTGGTGCAGTTCACCATGAAAGGGGGGATACTTGCTGTTTGGGGAATTTGGAGATATGATGCAGGGATTGCCAAGATTAGAGAATTCTGTCAGCGGTCTACTAAATGGGAGAACTGTTGCAGAGAAAGACTGAATGGAAGACCTGGTGCACAGTGGAGCTCAATTAGAGAATGGGTGTATGGCAACAGGAAATGGGAGAATTAGGGTAGCGCACCCTTAAATGGTAAAATCGGGGTCGGGCATCAGTAAGGAGAAGAGGGAGTACAGGGGTATAAGTTAATTCGAGATTTGGAGGGTTTCAATAAATGGGAGATTCTGTGCACAGTGCCATTACATTGGAAAATTGGTGGGAATGTCTATATATTAGAAAATTGGAGTGGAGCATGTCTCAATTGGGGAATAGGGGCCAGGGAATCAATAAAAAGAAATGTTGGAAGCATCAGTAAATTGGAGAGTCAGGTCAGTGCATCACTAAATGAACAAATATAATCAGCAGGGAATCCGTACATTGGAAATGTGTATCAGGGAACAACTAAATGGAAGGAATTGATGCAGAACAACAATAATTGGAGAATTCATGCAGGTGCCGTTACATTCTAAGTGGGAGGACTGGGGCAGGATAACCTCAGTGGGTGAGTTGGTGAAATTCCCGAATTAGTGCAGGATTGGGAAATGGGAGAATTGGTGCAGGGAAGTGGAGCACTAAATACAGACTTAGCGATGTACCGGAAACAGATCCCTCAGTCCAACCCAGCCACACTCAAATTTAAGAATTCTGTAACCTCTACACTAAATTGGAGAAACATTGCAATAAAATGCTAAATGGGTAAATTTCGCAATGGCTGATCGAAATGTGAGAATTTTCAACAGGACATTAAGTAATGGGTGAATTAGTGCAGTTCAGTGCTCAGTGGGTGAGTTATGCTGTGTTGCAACTACATGGGAGAATTGGGGCAGGACAATACCTTTTGGGAGATTTAGAGTAGGGCACCCCTAAATTGGGCGAGAGCATCAGTCAGTATAAGGATTGATTTAAGGCAGCACTGAGTGGCACTGAGTGGGAACACTGAGGCAACTTGTTCAGGACATCAGTAATTGGGGGAAATGGTGCTGAGCAACACTGAATTGGAGAATTGGTGTGGGGTATCAGTAAATGAGAGACCTGGTGGAGGGTGCTGATAACTTAGAGAATTGGAGCAACTGGGAGACCCCGGGCAGTGAATCAGTAAATAGGACAAATGTTGCAAAGTATTAATGGTCGAGATTCAATACAGTGCACCACAAAATGGGGGAGTTGATGCAGTTCACCACTAAAGGGAAGATATGTGTGGGATCGGTATTTTGGAGATTTGATGCAGGGATCTCCAAGATTAGAGAATTCTGTCAGCAGACGACGAAATGGGAGAATTGTTGCAGGGAAATATTGAATGGAAGACCTGGTGCACAGTGGAGCTCAATTAGAGAACGGGTGTATGGCACCAGGAAATGGGAGAATTAGAGTAGCGCACCCTTAAATGGTAGAATCGGGGTCGGGAATCAGTAAATGGAGGAATTAATACAGGGATATGAGTAAAAGGGAGATTTGGTGGAAACACTAAATGGGAGAATCAGTGCAGATTGCCATTCCATCAGAACATTGGTGAGATTGCCAACATATTTTCTATCATACAGGAGGAAGTAGAGACGCTGCTCCAGCTCCTTTATTTTCTATAATACAGGAGGAAGCAGTGACGCTGCTCCACCTCCTTTATTTTTTATGATACAGGAGGAGAAGAGAATCTGCTCCAGCTCCTTTATTTTCTATAATACAGGAGGAAGCAGTGACGCTGCTCCAGCTCCTTTATTTTCTATAATCAGGAGGAAGCAGTGACGCTTCTCCAGCTCCTTTATTTTCTATAATCAGGAGGAAGCAGTGACGCTGCTCCAGCTCCTTTATTTTCTATAATACAGGAGGAAGCAGTGACGCTGCTCCACCTCCTTTATTTTTGATGATACAGGAGGAGAAGAGAATCTGCTCCAGCTCCCTTATTTTCTATAATACAGGGGGAAGCAGTGACGCTGCTCCAGCTCCTTTATTTTCTATAATACAGGAGGAAGCAGTGACGCTGCTCCAGCTCCTTTATTTTCTATAATACAGGAGGAAGCAGAGACGCTGCTCCAGCTCCTTTATTTTTTTATAATACAGGAAGAAGCAGAGACGATGCTCCAGCTCCTTTATTTTCTATAATACAGGAGGAAGCAGTGACACTGCTCCAGCTCCTTTATTTTCTATAATACAGGAGGAAGCAGTGACGCTGCTCCAGCTCCTTTATTTTCTATAATACAGGAGGAAGCAGAGACGCTGCTCCAGCTCCTTTATTTTCTATAATACTGGAGGAAGCAGTGACACTGCTCCAGCTCCTTTATTTTCTATAATACAGGAGGAAGCAGTGACGCTGCTCCAGCTCCTTTATTTTCTATAATACAGAAGGAAGCAGTGACGCTGCTCCAGCTCCTTTATTTTCTATAATACAGGAGGAAGCAGAGACGCTGCTCCAGCTCCTTTATTTTCTATTATATCGGAGGAAGCAGTGACGCTGCTCCAGCTCCTTTATTTTCTATAATCAGGAGGAAGCAGTGACGCTGCTCCAGCTCCTTTATTTTCTATAATACAGGAGGAAGCAGAGACGCTGCTCCAGCTCCTTTATTTTCTATAATACAGGAGGAAGCAGTGACGCTTCTCCAGCTCCTTTATTTTCTATAATCAGGAGGAAGCAGTGACGCTGCTCCAGCTCCTTTATTTTCTATAATACAGGAGGAAGCAGAGACGCTGCTCCAGCTCCTTTATTTTCTATAATCAGGAGGAAGCAGTGACGCTGCTCCAGCTCCTTTATTTTCTATAATACGGGAGGAAGCAGTGCCGCTGCTCCAGCTCCTTTATTTTCTATAATACGGGAGGAAGCAGTGCCGCTGCTCCAGCTCCTTTATTTTCTATAATACAGGAGGAAGCAGTGACGCTGCTCCAGCTCCTTTATTTTCTATAATACAGGAGGAAGCAGAGACGCTGCTCCAGCTCCTTTATTTTCTATTATATCGGAGGAAGCAGTGACGCTGCTCCAGCTCCTTTATTTTCTATAATACAGGAGGAAGCAGTGACGCTGCTCCAGCTCCTTTATTTTCTATAATACATGAGGAAGCAGTGACACTGCTCCAGCTCCTTTATTTTCTATAATACAGGAGGAAGCAGTGACGCTGCTCCAGCTCTTTTATTTTCTATAATCAGGAGGAAGCAGTGACGCTGCTCCAGCTCCTTTATTTTCTATAATACAGGAGGAAGCAGAGACGCTGCTCCAGCTCCTTTATTTTCTATTATATCGGAGGAAGCAGTGACGCTGCTCCAGCTCCTTTATTTTCTATAATCAGGAGGAAGCAGTGACGCTGCTCCAGCTCCTTTATTTTCTATAATACAGGAGGAAGCAGTGACGCTGCTCCAGCTCCTTTATTTTCTATAATACAGGAGGAAGCAGAGACGCTGCTCCAGCTCCTTTATTTTTTATAATATAGGAAGAAGCAGAGACGATGCTCCAGCTCCTTTATTTTCTATAATACAGGAGGAAGCAGTGACACTGCTCCAGCTCCTTTATTTTCTATAATCAGGAGGAAGCAGTGACGCTGCTCCAGCTCCTTTATTTTCTATTATATCGGAGGAAGCAGTGACGCTTCTCCAGCTCCTTTATTTTCTATAATACAGGAGGAAGCAGTGACGCTGCTCCAGCTCCTTTATTTTCTATAATACAGGAGGAAGCAGTGACGCTGCTCCAGCTCCTTTATTTTCTATAATACAGGAGGAAGCAGTGACGCTGCTCCAGCTCCTTTATTTTCTATAATACAGGAGGAAGCAGTGACGCTGCTCCAGCTCCTTTATTTTCTATAATACAGGAGGAAGCAGTGACGCTGCTCCAGCTCCTTTATTTTCTATAATACAGGAGGAAGCAGAGACGCTGCTCCAGCTCCTTTATTTTCTATAATACTGGACGAAGCAGTGACGCTGCTCCAGCTCCTTTATTTTCTATAATACAGGAGGAAGCAGTGACGCTGCTCCGGCTCCTTTATTTTCTATAATAGAGGAGGAAGCAGTGACACTGCTCCAGCTCCTTTATTTTCTATAATACAGGAGGAAGCAGAGACGCTGCTCCAGCTCCTTTATTTTCTATTATATCGGAGGAAACAGAGACGCAGCTCCTGTTCCTTTATTTTCCGTAATACAGGAGTGAAGCAGGGGCGATGCTCCAGCTCCTTTGTTTAAACAGAAAAACCTGCAATCTATGTATTCTTTCTCCCTTCTTACAATGTTATGCAATCATAACAATTTTTAAATCTTTTACATATTCCAGCATCTGCCTCTTGGGACAATCCATCTGAATTCCCATTAAGTTACCCAGTAATGTGTAGGACGTTTCTATAAAATGGTGACAACAACATATTCGATCGGAACAGTCCTGCATTGTTTATTTGATCCTTTGTAAGGAAGGCCAGTGGATTACAATCAGTGTCATTTAGTATGTCATTGTTCTTTGTTCGATAGACTTCAAAGTGCTGAAGAGCCAACAGTAATCCCAAAGCCCCCTTTCCTATGGGAGAGGATTTTTCCCAATGACTGGTATTGTTTCTAATAGCACCATCCTCAAGTTTTCACAATTCCTAACTCGTCATCCTGGAACAAGACAGAACTTCGCCCCAGTTCACCAGCATCAGCGGCCATTTTGATAAGACTGGAACACTCAGAGATGGCCAAAAGTGGTTCATTGATTCAAACTGCTTTCACCTTTCAAAGGTAACCTCGCTCTCTGATAACTAGGTCACTTTTTCTTATTTCCATCACAAATCTGTTAAAGGCACAGCCATCCAGCTAAAATCATGGGAAACTTTCGAGTAAAGTCAAATATTCCCAAAAAAAATCTATTAGTTTCTCATTTAGTTTTAGGAACAAGGAATTCTGTCAGTGTCTTCACTTTTGCTGTCTCCATCAATATCTGTGTGTGTGTGTGTGTGTGTGTGTGCCTGTGTGATTGTATCTGTATGTGTGTCTCTCTGTGTGCTGCTGTACGTTTCTCTGCACGTCACTGCGTGTGTCTGTCTCTGAGTATCTGTATGTATTGACATCTGTCACACACACACACAGACACGAAACATACAAACACATTCACACAAACACGCATCATCATGACCAAAAGCATTGTGTCACTTTAACATAAGAGAAATAGACAGAGACAAAGATAGAGGCGAGTTTAAGCCCCACTTTAATACATACAGTTCCCAAAACAACAGGGAGTCCGCTGCACAGAGATACAGACACAGAGATAGAGAAAAATGGAGACACTCACTAATACACACAATGAGACACACACATACTCACACAGACACTGGTCGCCATACAGAGATAGATGGGGTGACACAGACGGAAACACAGAGACAGAAACACACACGATAATGTGCACACACATTCAGAGAGACACGGACACAAAGACAGACAGAATCGGTGTGCAGTGAGTGAGAGTCCCCCCTGAGTGTAACCATCTGTAACACAGTCTGGGTCCCATCAGCTCATTCCCAGCTTTTACAGATGGAATGTCCAGGAGAAAGTGTCACAGTCACGGGATGTCCCTCAGACCATTGTCAGGGAAGAGGGGAATCTGGTTACAATCTCATGGTCATTTGGACAATGAACAGATCCGTGTAATCACTGGGTGTCCGTCTGGGAAATGGATTGATGATGTTGGAGAGGAGTTGGGTTCTCCAGAATTAGGTGGAATCAACTTGCAGTGCAGCTTGTTCAGCACCACAGCTACAAACATCCCCTGTCTCCACCACCGACACTCAGTAACAGCAGTGTGTACCATAGACAAGATGGACTGGAGAAATTCCCCAAGGTTCCTTCCAGAGCAGCTTCCAGACCCACGGCACTATCATGTGGAATGCTGAACACAGCAGATACACGGGAACACCACCAGGTGACAATTCCACATCAAGACACTCCCCACCCTGGCTTGGAAAAACATCTCAGTCCCACAAGTGCCATTGGTTGGAAATCCTGGAGCTCCCTCCCTTACATCATTGTGGGTTTATCTGCACCAAATAAATGGCAGCAGTTCAAGGCAATAACTCACCGTCACCTTCACCAGAGCAATTATATCTGAGCAATCCGTGGGGACCCAGCGGCAATGACCCAAACGCATGAATGAATCACAAAATAAAGCTCAGTATTTGGGACCCGTGTGCTCCAGTGCTGAGTATCTGAATAAATTGGGTCGATATTCTAGAAAAATGAAAGGCTATTTCATTTGATTATCTCAGATTGTGAAGAGGCTTGAGAGGGGAGATGCTGAGAAATTACTCCTGTGGGTCTGGGAATCTGAAACACGATAACACAGTCTCAGGAGTTGCTGGAAAAGCTCAGCAAGTCAGGCAGCATCTGTGCAGAGAAATCAGCGTTAATGTTACAGCATCCGCAGTTCATTCGGGTTTGATTCCCACCCTCTCAGGTTAAGGGGCAGGTTATTTGGGACTGAGATGAGGAGTCAGCGCTTCACTCTAAGGCTCTGTCAGACCTGCTGAGATTCCCCAGCAATTTCTTGTTTGGATTTGAGTCCCAATCCAGTTGATGATGATCACGGCCTTGTTAAGTGTGGTTGGGAATGGGGAGGGAGCTGCTAGCAGGGTGATGGTGGGATAGTGGGGAGCAGAGCTGCATTCCAAGCAGTTGATCCGGGTTCGATTCTTGGCCACCGCAGTGTTGTGGTGTGTAAACAGCACTTTGAAGGAAAGGTACCGGGATATTGTCAGATTGCTCCTTGTTTTTCCTGGCGATGGTTCCTGTGAATTGCAGTGTGGAACCGGGCAGCATTGCTCGGCATCTCGGAAGCTTTCCCCTCTGCTGCTTCCCATTTCTTATTGAAATATTGGTTGCAGCACAAGGATGGGTTTGTTTTGTTCGAAAAGTGAGAGACTGCTCCTGTCAGGAACCTGAAATAATTACAGAAGCCGCTGGAAACACTGAACAGTTCCAACAGCTTCTGTAGTGGTGGGGAGGGAGGGTTAATGTGTCAAATCGACACAAGGATAAAATAAACTTCAGCCACAAAACAGTCAGAGTTCCTAAGTTTTACAAACATCCGTATAACATTTTCTGAGCCATCAATTCCCCTTAAACCCTTCCAATGTGGAATACCATCTTTCTGACTCTCACTTTGAGAGATGTCCCTCAGTGAGCTCCTTCACCATTCTTTCCATTTCACTGGGGACCCACTATCCACAGTCTCCAATCAAATGACCTGAACTCAGACACACAGAGATCTTAAAGAGTGACACAATGCAGATAGGAAGTTGATTTCATTTCTGTTTCTGAGTCCAATCTTCACTCAGTGAGACAGAGTCAGGTATTCAAGGCTCCAACAAGAGCTGGATTCTGCTTCTGGTGATTGTCTTCATTCAGTGAGAAGGAGGGCCGTGGGCCAGAAGGAGCTCATCATTGTGCTTCGGGTTGTCTGCTCAGTCTGCAGCATTGCAGGCCGTGGGAGCAGGGCAGTGGGAAAGGTACCTCGTGTGGACTGCAATAGGACTTTCAACACATTGTTCCAGGTCAGTTACAGAGCTCCAGGAATTCTGAATGAGGATCGGAAAAATGCATTGATTGAAGGAGAAGGATCAGGGAAACAGGATAAAGCTCATGAGATCACCAGGATTTCTTGGTCTAACTCTGTACCATACTTTATTTTCTGCTTCATAAATCTACAATCCGGAGCTCAACCCACTCAGAGCAATATAAGCTCAGAAACAAATCATTCAGTCCAACACATCCATGCTGAACTGATATCCGATGTCAATCTCATCCTATTTGTCAGAATTTGGCCCATGTTCCTCTGAACCCTTTTTAATTCCTACACCCACCCAGATACCTTTTAAATGTTGTAATTGTACCAGCCTCCACTACTTCCTCTGGCAGCTCATGCACACAGTGCCCTCTGCGTGAAAAATGTTCCCCTTCGGTCCCTTTTATGTTTCCCCTCTCAACTTCAACATATGCCATCTGCTTCTGGACTCCCACACCACAGGGAAATCACCTTGCCTTTTTATCCTATTGAGGGTCCTTCATGATTTTGTGAATCTCTATAAGGTTGCCCCTCAGCTACTGCCGCTCCAGGGATAATAGCCTCAACCTATACAGTCTTAACCTCCAGCACAAACCCTCCAACCTTGGCAACAACCTTGTAAATCTTTTCTGAACCCTTTCAAGTTTCACAACATCGTTCTTATAGGAAGGAGTCCAGAATTGCACGATATACCAAAAGTGGCTGAACCAATACTGCAACATGACCTCCCAACTCATTTACACAATTAACTGAGCAATAAAGACAAAAATGACAAACGCTTTCTTCACTATCCTATCGAAATGTTAGTCCACCTTCAACGATCGATGAAGCTGTACTCCAGGTCTATTTGTTCAGCAACATCCCTAGTACCTTGCTATTCAGTGTAAATGTCCTGCTGTCTTTTGCCTTTCCAAAATGCAGCACCTCACATTTATCTAAATTAAACTCCATCTGCCACTCCTCGGCCCATTGGCCCATCTGATCAAGATCCCATTGTAGTCTGAGGTAACCATCTTCACTGTCCTCCACACCTCCAATTTTTATGTCATCTGCAAACTGACTATCCATTCGTCCTGTGGTCACATCCAAATCATTTATATAAATGACAAAACAACAGTGGACCCAGCACCGGTCCTTGTGACACACCACTGGGCACAGGCCTCCAGTCTGAAAAGCAACCCTCCCACACCACCCTCTGTCTTCTACCTTCGAGTCAGTTCTCTACCCAAAGGGCAATTCTACTGCCCCAACATACAAGTTTAAAATTATGACACCAGTCTCAAAAGTACAACAAGATTCTATTCCTGATTGGGGAATCGGGGCCAGGAAATCAATAAAAAGAAATGTTGCAAGGTTCGGTAAATTAGAGATTCAGTTCAGTGCATCACTAAATGAAAACCATTCAGCAGGGCATCCGTACGTGGAAGTGATTCAGGGAACAATTAAATGGAAGGAACTGAAGCAGGGATTCAATAATGGGAGAATGTATGCAGTGGCTTTTAAATAGGGCAGGATAATACTCAATGGGAGAGTTGGTGCAGTTTCAGGATTTGTGCAGGATTGGTAAATGGGAGAAATGGTGCAGAGCAGTGGAGTCATAGAGTCAAACAGTCATAGAGATGTACACCATGGAAACAGACACTTCAGTCCAACTTGTCTATGACTCAATTTTAGAATTCTGGCAGCGCTCCATGAATTTGGAGAATCATTCCAAGGAAATACTAAATGGAAGGATTGGTAAAGGGCTTATCGAAATAAGAGAATTTGGAACAGGGATCTGATATTGTCAAATTAGTGCAGTTAGAACCAAATGGGAGAGTTTCATTTAGCAGTAAATGGGAGAATTGGTGCAGTGTAGCACTAAATGGGAGCATTCGATCAGGACAATACTTGATGCGGGAATGTGTGTGTGGCTTTCCTGTACACCTTTGTGGTGAATTCAGGTATACAGGAAAGCCACACACACAGACCCAGTTCTGAACTATGAAAGCAACCAGCCCAACACACACAAAAGAAGTTGCATCAAGATACTGTTCAAAAGAGCCACAACACACTGCAGCACACCAGAACAGCAAAAAGAGGAAGAAGGATACCTATACAATGTATTCGACAAAAACGGATACCCGCGCAATTTCATCAACAGATTCCTAAGGGAAAGACAGCGAACCACAACCCAAAGGACTAGCCATGTTACCATACATCAGGAGCATTTCCGAACTGACAGCCAGACTACTGAGGCCACTAGGACTCATAACAGCACACAAAACAACAGCCACTCTCAGACAAAAACTCACCAGAACAACGGACCCGATACCCAACATGGGCAAAACCAACGTAGTGTACATAATCCCATGCAAGGACTGCACAAAACACTACATCGGACAAACAGGAAGACAGCTAACGATCCGTATACACGAACACCAACTAGCCACAAAACGACATGACCAGCTATCCTTAGTAGCCACACACGCAGATGACAAGCAACGTGAATTCGACTGGGACAGCACTGCTATTATAGGACAAGCCAAACAGAGAACAGCCAGGGAATTCCTAGAGGCATGGCACTCATCCACAGATTCAATCAATAAACACATCGACCTGGACCCAATATACCGACCACTGCAGCGGACAGCTGGAACTGACAACGGACGCGGCAGATTCAAACCACTACAAATGCCGGAGGAAAGATCTCAGAAGCGCTTCACAGGAGGCTTCCAAACACTGAGGATCTCACCGAGACAGGGGACGGAACGTCTGCAACACAAATTCCCAGCTCGGCGAACAGAACCACGGAAATGGTACGAGGCAACAAAGAATTGGAGAATTGATGCGGGACATCAGTAAATGAGAGACCTGGTGCACAGTGGAGCTCAGTTCGAGAATTGGTGCATGGCAACAGTAAATGGGAGAATTAGAGTAGCGCACCCTTAAATGGTAGAATCGGGCTCGGGCACCAGTAAATGGAAGGATTAGTACAGGGGTATGAGTAAATCAGAGATTTGGTGGAAACAATAATTTGGAGATCGATTGCACAGTGCAGTTACATTAGAAAATTGGTGGGAGTGCCAATATATTGGAAAATTGGAGTAGAGCATGTCTAAATTGGGGAATAGGGGCCAGGTATTCAATAAAAAGAAGAAATGTTGCAAGCATCGGTAAATTGGAGATTCAGTTCAGGGCATCATTAAATGAAAAAAAAATCAGCAGGGCACCCGTACGTGGAAGATGTATTTTAGGGAACAATTAAATGGAAGGAATTGATGTAGGGCAACAATAATTGGAGAATTCATGCAATTCTAAGTGGGAGGATAGGGGCAGGATAACCTCATTGGGTGAGTTGGTGAAATTCCCGAATTCGTGCCGGATTGGGAAATGGGAGAATTGGTGCAGGGAAGCGGAGCACTAATTACAGACTGAGAGATATACAGCACGGAAACAGAACCTTCAATCCAACCTGTCCATGCTTAAATTTAAGAATTCCTGGCAGCTCTTCACTAAATTGGAGAATCATTGCAAGAAACTACTAAATGGAAAAGTTGGGAAAGAGCTTCTCGAAATGTGAGATTTTGCAACAGGGCATCGGATAATGGGTGAATTAGTGCAGTTCAGCACTAAATAGGTGCGTTATGCTGTGTTTCACTAAATGGGAGAATTGGGACAGGGAGATTTAGAGGAGAGCACCCCTAAATTGGGCGAGGGCATCATTCACTAGGAGGATCGGTGTAAGGCAAAACTGAGTGAAGAACTTCAGTAATTGGGGGACACGGTGCTAAGCAACACTGAATTGGAGAATTTGTGTGGGGTATCAGTAAATGAGAGTGCTGGTAGGGGTGCTGATAACTTCTGGAATTGGAGCAAATGGGAGAATGCGGGCAGTGAATCAGAAAATAGGACAAATGTTGAAAAGGCTTAATGGTAAAGATTCAATACAGTGCACCATGAAATGGGGGAGTTGGTGCAGTTCGCCACAAAAGGGGGGATATTTGCAGTTCGGGGAATTTGGAGATATGATTGTAAAGATTAGAGAATTCTGTCAGCAGTCGACTAAACGGGAGAATTGTTGCAGGGAAATACTGAATGGAAGACCTGGTGCACAGTGGAGCTCAATTACAGAATGGGTGTATGGCACCAGGAAATGGGAGAATTAGGGTAGTGCACCCTTAAATGGTCGAATCGGGGTCGGGCATCAGTAAGGAGAAGAGGTAGTACAGGAGTATGAGTCAATTCGAGATTTGGTGAGAATCAATAAATGGGAGATTCTGTGCACAGTGCCCTTACATTGGAAAATTGGTGGGAGTGTCTATATATTAGAAAGTTGGAGCAGAGCATGTCTAAATTGGGGAAGAGGGGCCAGGGAATCAATATAAAGAAATGTTGGAAGCATCGGTAAATTGGAGAGTCTGGTCAGTGCATCACTAAATGAACAAATATAATCAGTCGGGCATCTGTACGGTGAAAATGTGTATCAGGGAACAACTAAATGGAAGGAATTGATGCAGAACAACAATAATTGGAGAATTCATGCAAGTGCCGTTAAATTCTAAGTGGGAGGACTGGGGCAGGA
Source organism: Chiloscyllium punctatum (assembly GCF_047496795.1). Taxonomy (NCBI): domain Eukaryota; kingdom Metazoa; phylum Chordata; class Chondrichthyes; order Orectolobiformes; family Hemiscylliidae; genus Chiloscyllium; species Chiloscyllium punctatum. The sequence continues at coordinate 75,566,977 of NC_092768.1, forward strand.
TAACCTCAATGGGTGAGTTGGTGAAATTCCCGATTTAGTGCAGGATTGGTAAATGGGAGAATAGGTGCAGGAAAGGAAAGCGCTAATTACAGCATTAGAGACGTACAGCACGGAAACAGACCCTTCCGACCAAATTGTCCACGTCCAAATGTAAAAATTCTTGTAAGCTCTGCACTAAATGCAGAATCATTGCAAGAAACTACTAAATGGAAAAGTTGGGAAAGAGCTTATCGAAATGTGAGAATTTGCAACAGACCATCAGATAATCGGTGAATTAGTGCAGTTCAATGTTAATTGGGTGAGTTATGCTGTGTTGCACTTAATGGGAGAATTGGAGCAGGACATTACCTTTTGGGAGATTTAGAGTAGCGCACCCCTAAATTGGACGAGGGCATCAGTCAGTATGGGGATTGGGGTAAGGCAAAACTGAACCTATTCAGGACATCAGTAATTGGGGAAAGTGGTGCTCAGCAACACTGAATTGGAGAATTGGTGTGGGGTATCAGTAAATGAGAGACCTGGTGCAGGGTGCTGATAACTTCGAGATTTGGAGTAAATGGGAGGACACGGGCAGTGAATCAGGAAATAGGACAAATGTTGCAAAGGATTAGTGGTCCAGATTCAATACAGTGTACCACGAAATGAGGGAGTTGGTGCAGTTCAAAACGAAAGGGAAGATATGTCTAGGATCAGGAATTTGCAGATTTGATGCAGGGATTGCAAGATTTGAGAATTCTGGTAGCAGACTACGAAATGGGAGAATTATTGCAGGGAAATACTGAATGGAAGACCTGGTGCACAGTGGAGCTGAATTACAGAATGGGGGCATGGCACCAGGAAATGGGAGAATTAGGGTAGCGGACCCTTAATTGATCGAATCGGGCTCAGGCAGAGTAAATGGAGGAATTAGGACAGGGATATCAGTAACTGAGTGATTAGGTGGAAACAATAAATGGGAGATTCAGTGCAGAGCGTCGTGACATCGGAAAATTGGTGGGAGTGCCAAAATATTTTCTATAATACAGGAGGAAGCAGCAGAGACGCTACTCCAGCTCCTTTATTTTCAATAATACAAGAGGAAGCAGAGTCGCTACTCCATCTCCTTTATTTTCTATAATACAAGAGCAAGCAGTGACGCTGCTCCAGCTCCTTTATTTTCTATAATACAGGAGGAAGCAGAGACGCTGCTCCAGCTCCTTTATTTTCTATAATACAGGAGGAAGCAGTGACGCTGCTCCAGCTCCTTTATTTTCTATAATACAGGAGCAAGCAGTGACGCTGCTCCAGTTCCTTTATTTTCTATAATACAGGTGGAAGCAGTGACGCTGCTCCAGCTCCTTTATTTTCTATAATACAGGAGGGAGCAGTGACGCTGCTCCAGCTCCTTTATTTTCTATAATACACGAGGAAGCAGAGACACTGCTCCAGCTCCTTTATTTTCTATAATACAGGAGGAAGCAGTGACGCTGCTCCAGCTCATTTATTTTCTATAATACAGGAGGAAGCAGTGACGCTGCTCCAGCTCCTTTATTTTCTACAATACAGGAGGAAGCAGAGACGCTGCACCAGCTCCTTTATTTTCTATAATACAGAAGCAAGCAGTGACGCTGCTCCAGCTCCTTTATTTTCTATAATCCAGGAGGAAGCAGTGACGCTGCACCAGCTCCTTTATTTTCTATAATACAGGAGGACGCAGTGACGCTGCTCCAGCTCGTTTATTTTCTATAATACAGGAGGAAGCAGTGACGCTGCTCCAGCTCCTTTATTTTCTATAATACAGGAGGAAGCAGAGACGCTACTCCAGCTCCTTTATTTTCTATAATACAGGAGGAAGCAGAGACGCTGCTCCAGCTCCTTTATTTTCTATAATACAGGAGGAAGCAGTGACGCTGCTCCAGCTCCTTTATTTTCTAAAATACATGAGGAAGCAGTGACGCTGCTCCAGCTCCTTTATTTTCTACAATACAGGAGGAAGCAGAGACGCTACACCAGCTCCTTTATTTTCTATAATACAGGAGGAAGCAGAGACGCTGCTCCAGCTCCTTTATTTTCTACAATACAGGAGGAAGCAGAGACGCTGCTCCAGCTCCTTTATTTTCTTTAATACAGGAGGAAGCAGTGACGCTGCTCCAGCTCCTTTATTTTTAATAATACAGGAGGAAGCAGTGACGCTGCTCCAGCTCCTTTATTTTCTAAAATACAGGAGGAAGCAGAGACGCTGCTCCAGCTCGTTTATTTTCTATAATACAGGAGGAAGCAGTGACGCTGTTCCAGCTCCTTTATCATCTATAATACAGGAGGAAGCGGTGACGCTGCTCCAGCTCCTCTATTTTCTATAATACAGGAGGAAGCAGTGACGCTGCTCCAGCTCCTTTGTTTTCTATAATACAGGAGGAAGCAGAGACGCTGCTCCAGCTCCTTTATTTTCTTTAATACAGGAGGAAGCAGTGACGCTGCTCCAGCTCCTTTATTTTCGATAATACAGGAGGAAGCAGAGACGCTGCTCCAGCACCTTTATTTTCTATAATACAGGAGGAAGCAGTGACTCTGCTCCAGCTCCTTTATTTTCAATAATACAGGAGGAAGCAGTGACGCTGCTCCAGCTCCTTTATTTTCTATAATACAGGAGGAAGCAGTGACGCTGCTCCAGCTCCTTTATTTTCTATAATACAGGAGGAAGCAGTGACGCTGCACCAGCTCCTTTATTTTCTATAATACAGGAGGAAGCAGTGACGCTGCTCCAGCTCCTTTATTTTCTATAATTCAGGAGGAAGCAGAGACGCTGCTCCAGCTCCTTTATTTTCTATAATACAGGAAGAAGCAGTGACGCGGCTTCAGCTTCTTTATTTTCAATAATACAGGAGGAAGCAAAGACGCTGCTCCAGCTCCTTTATTTTCTATAATACAGGAGGAAGCCGAGACGCTGCTCCAGCTCCTTTATTTTCTATAATACAGGAGGAAGCAGAGACGCTGCTACAGCTCCTTTATTTTCTATAATACAGGAGGATGCAGTGACGCTGCTCCAGCTCATTTATTTTCAATAATACAGGAGGAAGCAGTGACGCTGCTCCAGCTCCTTTATTTTCTATAATACAGGAGGAAGCAGAGATGCTGCTCCAGCTCCTTTATTTTCTATAATTCAGGAGGAAGCAGTGACGCTGCTCCAGCTCCTGTATATTCTATAATAGAGGAGGAAGCAGTGACGCTGCTCCAGCTCCTTTATTTTCTATAATACAGGAGGAAGCAGTGACGCTGCACCAGCTCCTTTATTTTCTATAATACAGGAGGAAGCAGTGACTCTGCTCCAGCTCCTTTATTTTCTATAATACAGGAGGAAGCAGTGACGCTGCACCAGCTCCTTTATTTTCTATTATACAGGAGGAAGCAGTGACGCTGCACCAGCTCCTTTATTTTCTATAGTACAGGAGGAATCAGTGATGCTGCTCCAGCTCCTTTATTTTTAATAATACAGGAGGAAGCAGTGACGCTGCTCCAGCTCCTTTATTTTCTATAATACAGGAGGAAGCAGAGACGCTGCTCCAGCTCCTTTATTTTCTATAATACAGGAGGAAGCAGTGACGCTGTTCCATCTCCTTTATTTTCTATAATGCAGGAGGAAGCAGAGACGCTGCTCCAGCTCCTTTATTTTCTATAGTACAGGAGGAAGCAGTGATGCTGCTCCAGCTCCTTTATTTTTAATAATACAGGAGGAAGCAGTGACGCTGCTCCAGCTCCTTTATTTTCTATAATACAGGAGGAAGCAGAGACGCTGCTCCAGCTCCTTTATTTTCTATAATACAGGAGGAAGCAGTGACGCTGTTCCAGCTCCTTTATTTTCTATAATACAGGAGGAAGCAGTGACGCTGCTCCAGCTCCTTTATTTTCTATAATACAGGAGGAAGCAGTGACGCTGCTCCAGCTCCTTTATTTTCTATAATACAGGAGGAAGCAGGGACGCTGTTCCAGCTCCTTTATTTTCCATAATACAGGAGGAAGCAGTGACGCTGTTCCAGCTCCTTTATATTCTATAATACAGGAGGAAGCAGAGACGCTGCTCCAGCTATTTAATTTTCTATAATTCACGAGGAAGCAGTGACGCTGCTCCAGCTCCTTTATTTTCTATAATACAGGAGGAAGCAGTGACGCTGCTCCAGCTCCTTTGTTTTCTATAATACAGGAGGAAGCAGTGACGCTGCTCCAGCTCATTTATTTTCAATAATACAGGAGGAAGCAGTTACGCTGCTCCAGCTCATTTATTTTCTATAATACAGGAGGAAGCAGAGACGCTGCTCCAGCTCCTTTATTTTCGATAATACAGGAGGAAGCAGGGACACTGTTACAGCTCCTTTATTTTCTATAATACAGGAGGAAGCAGAGATGCTGCTCCAGCTCCTTTATTTTCTATAATTCAGGAGGAAGCCGTGACGCTGCTCCAGCTCCTGTATTTTCTATAATACTGGAGGAAGCAGTGACGCTGCTCCGGCTCCTTTATTTTCTATAATACAGGAGGAAGCAGTTACGCTGCTCCAGCTCCTTTATTTTCTATAATACTGGAGGAAGCAGTGACGCTGATCCAGCTCCTTTATTTTCTATAATACAGGAGGGAGCAGTGACGCTGCTCCAGCTCCTTTATTTTCTATAATACAGGAGGAAGCATTGACGCTACTCCAGCTCCTTTATTTTCTATAATACAGGAGGAAGCAGAGACGCTGCTCCAGCTCCTTTATTTTCTATAATACAGGAGGAAGCAGAGACGCTGCTCCGGCTCCTTTATTTTCGATAATACAGGAGGAAGCAGTGACGCTGCTCCGGCTCCTTTATTTTCTATAATACCGGAGGAAGCAGTGACGCTGATCCAGCTCCTTTATTTTCTATAATACCGGAGGAAGCAGTGACGCTGCTCGAGCTCCTTTATTTTCTATAATACAGGAGGAAGGAGAGACGCTGCTCCAGCTCCTTTATTTTCTAAAATACAGGAGGAAGCAGAGACGCTGCTCCAGCTCGTTTATTTTCTATAATACAGGAGGAAGCAGTGACGCTGCTCCGGCTCCTTTATTTTCTATAATACAGGAGGAAGCAGAGACGCTGCTCCAGCTCGTTTATTTTCTATAATACCGGAGGAAGCAGTGACGCTGCTCCAGCTCCTTTATTTTCTATTATACAGGAGGAAGCAGAGACGCTGCTCCAGCTCCTTTATTTTCTATAATACAGGAGGAAGCAGAGACACTGCTCCAGCTCCTTTATTATCTATAATAGACGAGGAAGCAGTGACGCTGCTCTAGCTTCTTTATTTTCTATAATACAGGAGGAAGCAGAGACGCTGCTCCAGCTCCTTTATTTTCTATAATGCAGGAGGAAGCAGGGACGCTGTTCCAGCTCCTTTATTTTCTATAATACAGGAGGAGGCAGTGACGCTGCTCCAGCTATTTAATTTTCTATAATTCACGAGGAAGCAGTGACGCTGCTCCAGCTCCTTTTTTTTCTATAATACGGCAGGATGCATAGACGCTGCTCCAGCTCTTTTATTTTCTATAATACAGGAGGAAGCAGTGACGCTGCTCCAGCTCCTTTTTTTTCTATAATACAGGAGGAAGGAGTGACGCTGCTCCAGATCCTTTATTTTCTACAATACAGGGGGAAGCAGTGACGCTGCTCCAGCTCCTTTATTTTCTACAATACAGGAGGAAGCAGAGACTCTGCTCCAGCTCCTTTATTTTCTATAATACAGGAGGAAGCAGTGACGCTGCTCCAGCTCCTTTATTTTCAATAGTACAAGAGGAAGCAGTGACGCTGCTCCAGCTCCTTTATTTTCTATAATACAGGAGGAAGCAGAGACGCTGCTCCAGCTCCTTTATTTTCTATAATACAGGAGGTAGCAGTGACGCTGATCCAGCTCCTTTATTTTCTATAATACAGGAGGAAGCAGTGACGCTGCTCCAGCTCCTTTATTTTCTATAATACAGGAGGAAGCAGTGACGCTGCTCCAGCTCCTTTATTTTCTATAATACAGGAGGAATCAGTGACCCTGCTCCAGCTCCTTTATTTTCTATAATACAGGAAGAAGCAGTGACGCGGCTTCAGCTTCTTTATTTTCAATAATACAGGAGGAAGCAAAGACGCTGCTCCAGCTCCTTTATTTTCTATAATACAGGAGGAAGCAGAGATGCTGCTCCAGCTCCTTTATTTTCTATAATACAGGAGGATGCAGTGACGCTGCTCCAGCTCATTTATTTTCAATAATACAGGAGGAAGCAGAGACTCTGCTCCAGCTCCTTTATTTTCTATAATACAGGAGGAAGCAGTGACGCTGCTCCAGCTCCTTTATTTTCTATAATACATGAGGAAGCAGTGACGCTGCTCCAGCTCATTTATTTTCAATAATACAGGAGGAAGCAGAGACTCTGCTCCAGCTCCTTTATTTTCTATAATACAGGAGGAAGCAGTGACGCTGCTCCAGCTCCTTTATTTTCTATAATACAGGAGGATGCAGTGACGCTGCTCCAGCTCATTTATTTTCAATAATACAGGAGGAAGCAGAGACTCTGCTCCAGCTCCTTTATTTTCTATAATACAGGAGGAAGCAGTGACGCTGCTCCAGCTCCTTTATTTTCTATAATACATGAGGATGCAGTGACGCTGCTCCAGCTCATTTATTTTCAATAATACAGGAGGAAGCAGAGACTCTGCTCCAGCTCCTTTATTTTCTATAATACAGGAGGAAGCAGTGACGCTGCTCCAGCTCCTTTATTTTCTATAATACATGAGGAAGCAGTGACGCTGCTCCAGATCCTTTATTTTCTATAATACAGGAAGAAGCAGTGACGCGGCTTCAGCTTCTTTATTTTCAATAATACAGGAGGAAGCAAAGACGCTGCTCCAGCTCCTTTATTTTCTATAATACAGGAGGAAGCCGAGACGCTGCTCCAGCTCCTTTATTTTCTATAATACAGGAGGATGCAGTGACGCTGCTCCAGCTCATTTATTTTCAATAATACAGGAGGAAGCAGAGATGCTGCTCCAGCTCCTTTATTTTCTATAATTCAGGAGGATGCAGTGACGCTGCTCCAGCTCCTTTATTTTCTATAATACTGGAGGAAGCAGAGACGCTGCTCCAGCTTCTTTATTTTCTATAATACAGGAGGAAGCAGAGAGGCTGCTCCAGCTCCTTTATTTTGTATAATACAGGAGGAAGCAGTGACGCTGCACCAGCTCCTTTATTTTCTATAATACAGGAGGAACCAGAGACGCTGCTCCAGCTCCTTTATTTTCTTTCATACAGGAGGAAGCAGTGATGCTGCTCCAGCTCCTTTATTTTCAATAATACAGGAGGAAGCAGTGACGCTGCTCCAGCTCCTTTATTTTCTATAATACAGAAGGAAGCAGAGACGCTGCTCCAGCTCCTTTATTTTCTATAATACAGGAGGAAGCAGTGACGCTGCTCCAGCTCCTTTATTTTCTATAATACAGGAGGAAGCAGTGACGCTGCTCCAGCTCCTTTATTTTCTATAATACAGGAGGAAGCAGGGACGCTGTTCCAGCTCCTTTATTTTCTATAATACAGGAGGAAGCAGCGACGCTGCTCCAGCTCCTTTGTTTTCTATAATACAGGAGGAAGCAGTGACGCTGCTCCAGCTCATTTATTTTCAATAATACAGGAGGAAGGAGAGACGCTGCTCCAGCTCATTTATTTTCTATAATACAGGAGGAAGCAGAGACGCTGCTCCAGCTCCTTTATTTTCTATAATACAGGAGGAAGCCGGGACGCTGTTCCAGCTCCTTTATTTTCTATAATACAGGTGAAGCAGAGATGCTGCTCCAGCTCCTTTATTTTCTATAATTCAGGAGGAAGCAGTGACGCTGCTCCAGCTCCTGTATTTTCTATAATACTGGAGGAAGCAGTGACGCTGCTCCGGCTCCTTTATTTTCTATAATACTGGAGGAAGCAGTGACGCTGATCCAGCTCCTTTATTTTCTATAATACCGGAGGAAGCAGTGACGCTGCTCCAGCTCGTTTATTTTCTATAATACAGGAGGAAGGAGAGACGCTGCTCCAGCTCCTTTATTTTCTATAATACAGGAGGAAGCAGAGACGCTGCTCCAGCTCGTTTATTTTCTATAATACAGGAGGAAGCAGTGACGCTGCTCCTGCTCCTTTATTTTCTATAATACAGGAGGAAGCAGAGACTCTGCTCCAGCTCCTTTATTTTCTATAATACAGGAGGAAGCAGTGACGCTGCTCCAGCTCCTTTATTTTCTATAATACAGGAGGAAGCAGTGACGCTGCTCCAGATCCTTTATTTTCTATAATACAGGGGGAAGCAGTGACGCTGCTCCAGCTCCTTTATTTTCTATAATACAGGAGGAAGCAGTGACACTGCTCCAGCTCCTTTATTTTCTATAATACAGGAGGAAGCAGTGACGCTGCTCCAGCTCCTTTATTTTCTATAATACAGGAGGAAGCATTGACCCAGCTCCAGCTCCTTTATTTTCTAGAATACAAGGGGAAGCAGTGACGATGCTCCAGCTCCTTTATTTTCTTTAATACAGGAGGAAGCAGGGACGCTGTTCCAGCTCCTTTATTTTCTATAATACAGGAGGAAACAGTGACGCTGCTCCAGCTCCTTTGTTTTCTATAATACAGGAGGAAGCAGTGACGCTGCTCCAGCTCATTTATTTTCTATAATACAGGAGGAAGCAGAGACGCTGCTCCAGCTCCTTTATTTTCTATAATACAGGAGGAAGCAGGGACGCTGTTCCAGCTCCTTTATTTTCTATAATACAGGAGGAAGCAGCGATGCTGCTCCAGCTCCTTTATTTTCTATAATTCAGGAGGAAGCAGTGACGCTGCTCCAGCTCCTGTATTTTCTATAATACTGGAGGAAGCAGTGACGCTGCTCCGGCTCCTTTATTTTCTATAATACAGGAGGAAGCAGTGACGCTGCTCCAGCTCCTTTATTTTCTATAATACTGGAGGAAGCAGTGACGCTGCTCCAGCTCCTTTATTTTCTATAATACCGGAGGAAGCAGTGACGCTGCTCCAGCTCCTTTATTTTCTATAATACAGGAGGAAGGAGAGACGCTGCTCCAGCTCCTTTATTTTCTATAATACAGGAGGAAGCAGAGACGCTGCTCCAGCTCCTTTATTTTCTATAATACAGGAGGAAGCAGTGACGCTGCTCCGGCTCCTTTATTTTCTATAATACAGGAGGAAGCGGAGATGCTGCTCCAGCTCGTTTATTTTCTATAATACCGGAGGAAGCAGTGACGCTGCACCAGCTCCTTTATTTTCTATTATACAGGAGGAAGCAGAGACGCTGCCCCAGCTCCTTTATTTTCTATAATACAGGAGGAAGCAGTGACGCTGCTCCAGCTCCTTTATTATCTATAATACAGGAGGAAGCAATGACGCTGCTCTAGCTCCTTTATTTTCTATAATACAGGAGGAAGCAGAGACGCTGCTCCAGCTCCTTTATTTTCTATAATACAGGAGGAAGCAGGGACGCTGTTCCAGCTCCTTTATTTTCTATAATGCAGGAGGAAGCAGAGACGCTGCTCCAGCTATTTAATTTTCTATAATTCAGGAGGAAGCAGTGACGCTGCTCCAGCTCCTTTATTTTCTATAATACAGGAGGAAGCAGTGACGCTGCTCCAGCTCCTTTATTTTCTATAATACAGGAGGAAGCAGTGACGCTGCTCCAGATCCTTTATTTTCTATAATACAGGGGGAAGCAGTGACGCTGCTCCAGCTCCTTTATTTTCTATAATACAGGAGGAAGCAGTGACACTGCTCCAGCTCCTTTATTTTCGATAATACAGGAGGAAGCAGTGACGCTGCTCCAGCTCCTTTATTTTCTATAATACAGGAGGAAGCATTGACCCAGCTCCAGCTCCTTTATTTTCTAGAATACAAGGGGAAGCAGTGACGATGCTCCAGCTCCTTTATTTTCTTTAATACAGGAGGAAGCAGGGACGCTGTTCCAGCTCCTTTATTTTCTATAATACAGGAGGAAGCAGTGACGCTGCTCCAGCTCCTTTGTTTTCTATAATACAGGAGGAAGCAGTGACGCTGCTCCAGCTCATTTATTTTCAATAATACAGGAGGAAGGAGAGACGCTGCTCCAGCTCATTTATTTTCTATAATACAGGAGGAAGCAGAGACGCTGCTCCAGCTCCTTTATTTTCTATAATACAGGAGGAAGCAGGGACGCTGTTCCAGCTCCTTTATTTTCTATAATACAGGAGGAAGCAGAGATGCTGCTCCTGCTCCTTTATTTTCTATAATTAAGGAGGAAGCAGTGACGCTGCTCCAGCTCCTGTATTTTCTATAATACTGGAGGAAGCAGTGACGCTGCTCCGGCTCCTTTATTTTCTATAATACAGGAGGAAGCAGTTACGCTGCTCCAGCTCCTTTATTTTCTATAATACTGGAGGAAGCAGTGACGCTGATCCAGCTCCTTTATTTTCTATAATACCGGAGGAAGCAGTGACGCTGCTCCAGCTCGTTTATTTTCTATAATACAGGAGGAAGGAGAGACGCTGCTCCAGCTCCTTTATTTTCTATAATACAGGAGGAAGCAGAGACGCTGCTCCAGCTCGTTTATTTTCTATAATACAGGAGGAAGCAGTGACGCTGCTCCGGCTCCTTTATTTTCTATAATACAGGAGGAAGCAGAGATGCTGCTCCAGCTCGTTTATTTTATATAATACCGGAGGAAGCAGTGACGCTGCACCAGCTCCTTTATTTTCTATTATACAGGAGGAAGCAGAGAGGCTGCCCCAGCTCCTTTATTTTCTATAATACAGGAGGAAGCAGTGACGCTGCTCCAGCTCCTTTATTATCTATAATACAGGAGGAAGCAGTGACGCTGCTCTAGCTCCTTTATTTTCTATAATACAGGAGGAAGCAGAGACGCTGCTCCAGCTCCTTTATTTTCTATAATACAGGAGGAAGCAGGGACGCTGTTCCAGCTCCTTTATTTTCTATAATACAGGAGGAAGCAGAGACGCTGCTCCAGCTATTTAATTTTCTATAATTCAGGAGGAAGCAGTGACGCTGCTCCAGCTCCTTTATTTTCTATAATACAGGAGGAAGCAGTGACGCTGCTCCAGCTCCTCTATTTTCTATAGTACAGGAGGAAGGAGTGACGCTGCTCCAGATCCTTTATTTTCTATAATACCGGAGGAAGCAGTGACGATGCTCCAGCTCCTTGATTTTCTATAATACAGGGGGAAGCAGTGACGCTGCTCCAGCTCCTTTATTTTCTATAATACAGGAGGATGCAGTGACGCTGCTCCAGCTCCTTTATTTTCTATAATACAGGAGGAAGCAGTGACGCTGCTCCAGATCCTTTATTTTCTATAATACAGGGGGAAGCAGTGACGCTGCTCCAGCTCCTTTATTTTCTATAATACAGGAGGACGCAGTGACACTGCTCCAGCTCCTTTATTTTCTATAATACAGGAGGAAGCAGTGACGCTGCTCCAGCTACTTTATTTTCTATAATACAGGAGGAAGCATTGACCCAGCTCCAGCTCCTTTATTTTCTAGAATACAAGGGGAAGCAGTGACGATGCTCCAGCTCCTTTATTTTCTTTAATACAGGAGGAAGCAGTGACGCTGCTCCGGCTCCTTTATTTTGTATAATACAGGAGGAAGCAGTGACACAGCTCCAGCTCCTTTATTTTCTTTCATACAGGAGGAAGCAGAGACGCTGCTCCAGCTCCTTTATTTTCTATAATACAGGAGGAAGCAGTGACACTGCTCCAGCTCCTTTATTTTCTATAATACAGGAGGAAGCAGTGACGCTGCTCCAGATCCTTTATTTTCTATAATACACGGGGAAGCAGTGACGCTGCTCCAGCTCCTTTATTTTCTATAATACAGGAGGAAGCAGTGACGCTGCTCCAGCTCCTTTATTTTCAATAATACAGGAGGAAACAGAGACGCTGCTCCAGCTCCTTTATTTTCTATAATACAGGAGGAAACAGAGACGCTGCTCCAGCTCCTTTATTTTCTATAATACAGGAGGAAGCAGTGACGCTGCTCCAGCTCCTTTATTTTCAATAATACAGGAGGAAGCAGTGACGCTGCTCCAGCTCCTTTATTTTCTCTAATACAGGAGGAAGCAGTGACGCTGCTCCAGCTCCTTTATTTTCTATAATACAGGAGGAAGCAGTGACGCTGCTCCAGCTCCTGTATATTCTATAATAGAGGAGGAAGCAGTGACGCTGCTCCAGCTCCTTTATTTTCTATAATACTGGAGGAAGCAGTGACGCTGCTCCAGCTTCTTTATTTTCTATAATACAGGAGGAACCAGAGACGCTGCTCCAGCTCCTTTATTTTCTATAATACAGGAGGAAGCAGTGACGCTGCACCAGCTCCTTTATTTTCTGTAATGCTGGAGGAAGCAGAGACGCTGCTCCAGCTCCTTTATTTTCTATAGTACAGGAGGAAGCAGTGATGCTGCTCCAGCTCCTTTATTTTCTATAATACAGGAGGAAGCAGAGACGCTGCTCCAGCTCCTTTATTTTCTATAATACAGGAGGAAGCAGAGACGCTGCTCCAGCTCCTTTATTTTCTATAATACAGGAGGAAGCAGTGACGCTGCTCCAGCTCCTTTATTTTCTATAATACAGGAGGAAGCAGTGACGCTGCTCCAGCTCCTTTGTTTTCTATAATACAGGAGGAAGCAGTGACGCTGCTCCAGCTCATTTATTTTCAATAATACAGGAGGAAGGAGAGACGCTGCTCCAGCTCCTTTATTTTCTATAATACAGGAGGAAGCAGAGACGCTGCTCCAGCTCCTTTATTTTCTATAATACAGGAGGAAGCAGGGACTCTGTTCCAGCTCCTTTATTTTCTATAATACAGGAGGAAGCAGAGATGCTGCTCCAGCTCCTTTATTTTCTATAATTCAGGAGGAAGCCGTGACGCTGCTCCAGCTCCTTTATTTTCTATAATACAGGAGGAAGCAGGGACGCTGCTCCAGCTCCTTTATTTTCTATAATACCGGAGGAAGCAGTGACGCTGCTCCAGCTCGTTTATTTTCTATAATACAGGAGGAAGGAGAGACGCTGCTCCAGCTCCTTTATTTTCTATAATACAGGAGGAAGCAGAGACGCTGCTCCAGCTCGTTTATTTTCTATAATACAGGAGGAAGCAGTGACGCTGCTCCGGCTCCTTTTTATTTCTATAATACAGGAGGAAGCAGAGACGCTGCTCCAGCTTGTTTATTTTCGATAATACCGGAGGAAGCAGTGACGCTGCACCAGCTCCTTTATTTTCTATAATACAGGAGGAAGCAGGGACGCTGTTCCAGCTCCTTTATTTTCTATAATACAGGAGGAAGCAGAGACGCTGCTCCAGCTATTTAATTTTCTATAATTCAGGAGGAAGCAGTGACGCTGCTCCAGCTCCTTTGTTTTCTATAATACGGCAGGATGCATAGACGCTGCTCCAGCTCTTTTATTTTCTATAATACAGGAGGAAGCAGTGACGCTGCTCCAGCTCCTTTATTTTCTATAATACAGGAGGAAGGAGTGACGCTGCTCCAGATCCTTTATTTTCTATAATACAGGGGGAAGCAGTGACGCTGCTCCAGCTCCTTTATTTTCTATAATACAGGAGGAAGCAGAGACTCTGCTCCAGCTCCTTTATTTTCTATAATACAGGAGGAAGCAGTGACGCTGCTCCAGCTCCTTTATTTTCTATAATACAGGAGGAAGCAGTGACGCTGCTCCAGCTCCTTTATTTTCTATATTACAGGAGGAAGCAGTGACGCTGCTCCAGATCCTTTATTTTCTATAATACAGGAAGAAGCAGTGACGCGGCTTCAGCTTCTTTATTTTCAATAATACAGGAGGAAGCAAAGACGCTGCTCCAGCTCCTTTATTTTCTATAATTCAGGAGGAAGCCGAGACGCTGCTCCAGCTCCTTTATTTTCTATAATACAGGAGGATGCAGTGACGCTGCTCCAGCTCATTTATTTTCAATAATACAGGAGGAAGCAGTGACGCTGCTCCAGCTCCTTTATTATCTATAATACAGGAGGAAGCAGAGATGATGCTCCAGCTCCATTATTTTCTATAATTCAGGAGGAAGCAGTGACGCTGCTCCAGCTATTTAATTTTCTATAATTCAGGAGGAAGCAGTGACGCTGCTCCAGCTCCTTTATTTTCTATAATACTGGAGGAAGCAGTGACGCTGCTCCAGCTTCTTTATTTTCTTTCATACAGGAGGAAGCAGAGACGCTGCTCCAGCTCCTTTATTTTCTATAATACAGGAGGAAGCAGTGACGCTGGACCAGCTCCTTTATGTTCTATAATACAGGAGGAAGCAGTGACGCTGTTCCAGCTCCTTTATTTTCTATAACACAGGAGGAAGCAGTGACGCTGCTCCAGCTATTTAATTTTCTATAATTCAGGAGGAAGCAGTGACGCTGTTCCAGCTCCTTTATTTTCTATAATACAGGAGGAACCAGAGACGCTGCTCCAGCTCCTGTATTTTCTTTCATACAGGAGGAAGCAGTGATTCTGCTCCAGCTCCTTTATTTTCAATAATACAGGAGGAAGCAGTGACGCTGCTCCAGCTCCTTTATTTTCTATAATACAGGAGAAAGCAGTGACGCTGCTCCAGCTCCTTTATTTTCTATAATACAGGAGGAAGCAGTGACGCTGTTCCATCTCCTTTATTTTCTATAATACAGGAGGAAGCAGTGACGCTGCTCCAGCTCCTTTATTTTCTATAATACAGGAGGAAGCAGGGACGCTGTTCCAGCTCCTTTATTTTCTATAATACTGAAGGAAGCAGTTACGCTGCTCCAGCTCCTTTATTTTCTATAATACTGGAGGAAGCAGTGACGCTGATCCAGCTCCTTTATTTTCTATAATACCGGAGGAAGCAGTGACGCTGCTCCAGCTCGTTTATTTTCTATAATACAGGAGGAAGGAGAGACGCTGCTCCAGCTCCTTTATTTTCTATAATACAGGAGGAAGCAGAGACGCTGCTCCAGCTCGTTTATTTTCTATAATACAGGAGGAAGCAGTGACGCTGCTCCGGCTCCTTTTTATTTCTATAATACAGGAGGAAGCAGAGACGCTGCTCCAGCTTGTTTATTTTCGATAATACCGGAGGAAGCAGTGACGCTGCACCAGATCCTTTATTTTCTATTATACAGGAGGAAGCAGAGACGCTGCTCCAGCTCCTTTATTTTCTATAATACAGGAGGAAGCAGAGACACTGCTCCAGCTCCTTTATTATCTATAATACAGGAGGAAGCAGTGACGCTGCTCTAGCTCCTTTATTTTCTATAATACAGGAGGAAGCAGAGACGCTGCTACAGCTCCTTTATTTTCTATAATACAGGAGGAAGCAGGGACGCTGTTCCAGCTCCTTTATTTTCTATAATACAGGAGGAAGCAGAGACGCTGCTCCAGCTATTTAATTTTCTATAATTCAGGAGGAAGCAGTGACGCTGCTCCAGCTCCTTTGTTTTCTATAATACGGCAGGATGCATAGACGCTGCTCCAGCTCTTTTATTTTCTATAATACAGGAGGAAGCAGTGACGCTGCTCCAGCTCCTTTATTTTCTATAATACAGGAGGAAGGAGTGACGCTGCTCCAGATCCTTTATTTTCTATAATACAGGGGGAAGCAGTGACGCTGCTCCAGCTCCTTTATTTTCTATAATACAGGAGGAAGCAGAGACTCTGCTCCAGCTCCTTTATTTTCTATAATACAGGAGGAAGCAGTGACGCTGCTCCAGCTCCTTTATTTTCTATAATACAGGAGGAAGCAGTGACGCTGCTCCAGCTCCTTTATTTTCTATATTACAGGAGGAAGCAGTGACGCTGCTCCAGATCCTTTATTTTCTATAATACAGGAAGAAGCAGTGACGCGGCTTCAGCTTCTTTATTTTCAATAATACAGGAGGAAGGAAAGACGCTGCTCCAGCTCCTTTATTTTCTATAATTCAGGAGGAAGCCGAGACGCTGCTCCAGCTCCTTTATTTTCTATAATACAGGAGGAAGCAGTGACGCTGCTCCAGCTCATTTATTTTCAATAATACAGGAGGAAGCAGAGACGCTGCTCCAGCTCCTTTATTTTCTATAATACAGGAGGAAGCAGTGACGCTGCACCAGCTCCTTTATGTTCTATAATACAGGAGGAACCAGAGACGCTGCTCCAGCTCCTTTATTTTCTTTCATACAGGAGGAAGCAGTGATTCTGCTCCAGCTCCTTTATTTTCAATAATACAGGAGGAAGCAGTGACGCTGCTCCAGCTCCTTTATTTTCTATAATACAGGAGAAAGCAGTGACGCTGCTCCAGCTCCTTTAATTTCTATAATACAGGAGGAAGCAGTGACGCTGTTCCAGCTCCTTTATTTTCTATAATACAGGAGGAAGCAGTGACGCTGCTCCAGCTCCTTTATTTTCTATAATACAGGAGGAAGCAGGGACGCTGTTCCAGCTCCTTTATTTTTAATAATACAGGAGGAAGCAGAGACGCTGCTCCAGCTATTTTATTTTCTATAATTCACGAGGAAGCAGTGACGCTGCTCCAGCTCCTTTATTTTCTATAATACAGGAGGAAGCAGTGACGCTGCTCCAGCTCCTTTATTTTCTATAATACAGGAGGAAGCAGAGGCGCTGCTCCATCTCCTTTATTTTCTATAATACAGGAGGGAGCAGAGACGCTGCTCCAGCTCCTTTATTTTCTATAATACAGAAGGAAGCAGTGACGCTGCTCCGGCTCCTTTATTTTCTATAATACAGGAAGAAGCAGAGACGCTGCTCCAGCTCCTTTATTTCTATAATACAGGAGGAAGCAGTGACGCTGTTCCAGCTCCTTTATTTTCTATAATACAGGAGGAAGCAGTGACGCTGCTCCAGCTCCTTTATTTTCTATATTGCAGGAGGAAGCAGTGACGCTGCTCCAGCTCCTTTATTTTCTACAGTACAGGAGGAAGCAGGGACGCTGCGCCAGCTCCTTTATTTTCTACAATACAGGTGGAAGCAGTGACGCTGCTCCAGCTCCTTTATTTTCTATAATACAGGAGGAAGCAGTGACGCTGCTCCAGCTCCTTTATTTTCTATAATACAGGAGGAAGCAGTGACAATGCTCCAGCTCCTTTATTTTCTATAATACAGGTGGAAGCAGTGACGCTGCTCCAGCTCCTTTATTTTCTATAATACAGGAGGAAGCAGTTACGCTGCTCCAGCTCCTTTATTTTCTATAATACAGGAGGAAGCAGTGACGCTGCTCCAGCTCCTTTATTTTCTATAATACAGGAGGAAGCAGTGACGCTGCTCCAGCTCCTTTATTTTCTATAATACAGGAGGATGCAGTGACGCTGCTCCAGTTCCTTTATTTTCTAAAATACAGGAGGAAGCAGTGACGCTGCTCCAGCCGGTTTATTTTCGATAATACAGGAGGAAGCAGTGACGCTGCTCCAACTCCTTTATATTCTATAATACAGGAGGAAGCAGTGACGCTGCTCCGGCCCGTTTATTTTCTATAATACAGGAGGAAGCAGAGACGCTGCTCCAGCTCCTTTATTTTCTATAATACAGGAGGAAGCAGAGACGCTGCGCCAGCTCCTTTATTTTCTATAATACAGTAGGAAGCAGTGACGCTGCTCCAGCTCCTTTATTTTCTGTAATACAGGAGGAAGCAGTTTCGCTGCTCCAGCTCCTTTATTTTCTATAATACAGGAGGAAGCAGTGACGCTGCTCCAGCTCCTTTATTTTCTATAATACAGGAGGAAGCAGTGACGCTGTTCCAGCTCCTTTATTTTCTATAATACAGGAGGAAGCAGAGACGCTGCTCCAGCTACTTTATTTTCTATAATACAGGAGGAAGCCGAGACGCTGCTCCAGCTCCTTTATTTTCTATAATACAGGAGGAAGCAGTGACGCTGCTCCAGCTCCTTTATTTTCTATAATACAGGAGGAAGCAGAGACGCTGCTCCAGCTCCTTTATTTTCTATAATACAGGAGGAAGCAGAGGCGCTGCTCCATCTCCTTTATTTTCTATAATACAGGAGGGAGCAGAGACGCTGCTCCAGCTCCTTTATTTTCTATAATACAGAAGGAAGCAGTGACGCTGCTCCGGCTCCTTTATTTTCTATAATACAGGAAGAAGCAGAGACGCTGCTCCAGCTCCTTTATTTCTATAATACAGGAGGAAGCAGTGACGCTGTTCCAGCTCCTTTATTTTCTATAATACAGGAGGAAGCAGTGACGCTGCTCCAGCTCCTTTATTTTCTATATTGCAGGAGGAAGCAGTGACGCTGCTCCAGCTCCTTTATTTTCTACAGTACAGGAGGAAGCAGGGACGCTGCTCCAGCTCCTTTATTTTCGATAATACAGGATGAAGCAGAGACGCTGCTCCAGCTCCTTTATTTTCTATAATACAGGAGGAAGCAGTGACGCTGCTCCAGCTCCTTTATTTTCAATAGTACAAGAGGAAGCAGTGACGCTGCTCCAGCTCCTTTATTTTCTATAATACAGGAGGAAGCAGTGACGCTGCTCCAGCTCCTTTATTTTCTATAATACAGGAGGAAGCAGAGACGCTGGTCCTGCTCCTTTATTTTCTATAATACATGGGGAAGCAGAGACGCTGTTCCAGCTCCTTTATTTTCTATAATACAGGAGGAAGCAGAGACGCTGGTCCTGCTCCTTTATTTTCTATAATACAGGAGGAATCAGTGACCCTGCTCCAGCTCCTTTATTTTCTATAATACAGGAGGAAGCAGAGACGCTGCTCCAACTCCTTTATTTTCTATAATACAGGAGGAAGCAGTGACGCTGCTCCAGCTCCTTTATTTTCTATAATACAGGAGGAAGCAGTGACGCTGCTCCAGCTCCTTTATTTTCTATAATACAGGGGGAAGCTGTGACGCTGATCCAGCTCCTTTATTTTCTATAATACAGGAGGAAGCAGTGACGCTGCTCCAGCTCCTTTATTTTCTATAATACAGGAGGAAGCAGAGGCGCTGCTCCAGCTCCTTTATTTTCTATAATACTGGAGGAAGCAGTGACGCTGCTCCAGCTCCTTTATTTTCTATAACACAGGAGGAAGCAGAGACGCTGCTCCAGCTCCTTTATTTTCTATAATACAGGAGGAAGCAGTGACTCTGCTCCATCTCCTTTATTTTCTATAATACAGGAAGAAGCAATGACGCTGCTCCAGCTCCTTTATTTTCTATAATACAGGAGGAAGCAGTGACGCTTCTCCAGCTCCTTTATTTTCTATAATACAGGAGGAAGCAGAGACGCTGCTCCAACTCCTTTATTTTCTATAATACAGGAGGAAGCAGAGACGCTGCTCCAGCTCCTTTATTTTCTATAATACAGGAGGAAGCAGAGGCGCTGCTCCATCTCCTTTATTTTCTATAATACAGGAGGAAGCAGAGACGCTGCTCCAGCTCCTTTATTTTCTATAATACAGGAGGAAGCAGAGGCGCTGCTCCATCTCCTTTATTTTCTATAATACAGGAGGGAGCAGAGACGCTGCTCCAGCTCCTTTATTTTCTATAAGACAGGAGGAAGCAGAGACGCTGCTCCAGCTCCTTTATTTTCTATAATACAGGATGAAGCAGAGGCGCTGCTCCATCTCCTTTATTTTCTATAATACAGGAGGAAGCAGTGACGATACTCCAGCTCCTTTATTTTCTACAATACAGGAGGAAGCAGAGACGCTGCTCCAGCTCCTTTATTTTCTATAATACAGGAGGAAGCAGTGACGCTACTCCAGCTCCTTTATTTTCTATAATACAGGAGGGAGCAGAGACGCTGCTCCAGCTCCTTTATTTTCTATAATACAGGAGGAAGCAGTGACGCTGCTCCGGCTCCTTTATTTTCTATAATACAGGAAGAAGCAAAGACGCTGCTCCAGCTCCTTTATTTTCTATAATACAGGAGGAAGCAGTGACGCTGTTCCAGCTCCTTTATTTTCTATAATGCAGGAGGAAGCAGTGACGCTGCTCCAGCTCCTTTATTTTCCATAATACAGGAGGAAGCAGTGACGCTGCTCCAGCTCCTTTATTTTCGATAATACAGGAGGAAGCAGAGACGCTGCTCCAGCTCCTTTATTTTCTATAATACAGGAGGAAGCAGTGACGCTGTTCCAGCTCCTTTATTTTCTATAATACAGGAGGAAGCAGTGACGCTGCTCCAGCTCCTTTATTTTCTATAATACATGAGGAAGCAGTGACGCTGCTCCAGCTCCTTTATTTTCTATAATACCGGAGGAAGCAGTGACGCTGCTCCAGCTCCTTTATTTTCGATAATACAGGAGGAAGCAGAGACGCTGCTCCAGCTCCTTTATTTTCTATAATACAGGAGGAAGCAGTGACGCTGCTCCAGCTCCTTTATTTTCAATAGTACAAGAGGAAGCAGTGACGCTGCTCCAGCTCCTTTATTTTCTATAATACAGGAGGAAGCAGAGACGCTGCTCCAGCTCCTTTATTTTCTATAATACAGGAGGTAGCAGTGACGCTGATAAAGCTCCTTTATTTTCTATAATACAGGAGGAAGCAGTGACGCTGCTCCAGCTCCTTTATTTTCTATAATACAGGAGGAAGCAGTGACGCTGCTCCAGCTCCTTTATTTTCTATAATACAGGAGGAATCAGTGACGCTGCTCCAGCTCCTTTATTTTCTATAATACAGGAGGAAGCAGAGACGCTGCTCCAGCTCCTTTATTTTCTATAATACAGGAGGAAGCAGTGACGCTGCTCCAGCTCCTTTATTTTCTATAATACAGGAGGAAGCAGTGACGCTGCTCCAGCTCCTTTATTTTCTATAATACAGGAGGAAGCAGTGACGCTGCTCCAACTCCTTTATTTTCTATAATACAGGAGGAAGCAGTGACGCTGCTCCAGCTCCATTATTTTCGATAATACAGGTGGAAGCAGAGACGCTGCTCCAGCTCCTTTATTTTCTATAATACAGGAGGAGCAGAGACGCTGCTCCAGCTCCTTTATTTTCTATAATACAGGAGGAAGCAGTGACGCTGCTCCAGCTCCTTTATTTTCTATAATACAGGAGGAAGCAGTGACGATACTCCAGCTCCTTTATTTTCTACAATATAGGAGGAAGCTGTGACTCTGCTCCACCTCCTTTATTTTCTGTAAAACAGGAGGAAGCAGTGACGCTGCTCCAGCTCCTTTATTTTCTATAATACAGGAGGAAGCAGTGACGCTGCTCCAGCTCCTTTATTTTCTATAATACAGGAGGAAGCAGTGACGCTGCTCCAGCTCCTTTATTTTCTATAATACAGGAGGAAGCAGTGACGCTGCTCCAGCTCCTTTATTTTCTATAATATAGGAGGAAGCAGTGACGCTGCTCCAGCTCCTTTATTTTCTATAATACAGGTGGAAGCAGTGACGCTGCTCCAGCTCCTTTATTTTCTATAATCAGGAGGAAACAGTGACGCTGCTCCAGCTCCTTTATTTTCTATAATACAGGAGGAAGCAGTGACGATACTCCAGCTCCTTTATTTTCTATAATACAGGAGGAAGCAGTGACGCTACTCCGGCTCCTTTATTTTCTATAATATAGGAGGAAGCAGTGACGCTGCTCCAGCTCCTTTATTTTCTATAATACAGGAGGAAGCAGTGACGATACTCCAGCTCCTTTATTTTCTACAATATAGGAGGAAGCAGTGACTCTGCTCCACCTCCTTTATTTTCTGTAAAACAGGAGGAAGCAGTGACGCTGCTCCAGCTCCTTTATTTTCTATAATACAGGAGGAAGCAGTGACGCTGCTCCAGCTCCTTTATTTTCTATAATACAGAAGGAAGCAGTGACGCTGCTCCAGCTCCTTTATTTTCTATAATACAGGAGGAAGCAGTGACGCTGCTCCAGCTCCTTTATTTTCTATAATACAGGAGGAAGCAGTGACGCTGCTCCAGCTCCTTTATTTTCTATAATACAGGAGGAAGTAGAGACGCTGCTCCAGCTCCTTTATTTTCTATAATACAGGAGGAAGCAGTGACGCTGCTCCAGCTCCTTTATTTTCTATAATACAGGAGGAAGCAGTGACGCTGCTCCAGCTCCTTTATTTTCTATAATCAGGAGGAAGCAGAGACGCTCCTCCAGCTCCTTTATTTTCTATAATACAGGAGGAAGCAGTGACGATACTCCAGCTCCTTTATTTTCTATAATACAGGAGGAAGCAGTGACGCTGCTCCGGCTCCTTTATTTTCTGTAATACAGGAGGAAGCAGAGACGCTGCTCCGGCTCCTTTATTTTCTGTAATACAGGAGGAAGCAGAGACGCTGCTCCAGCTCCTTTATTTTCTATAATACAGGAGGAAGCAGTGACGCTGCTCCAGCTCCTTTATTTTCTACAATATAGGAGGAAGCAGTGACGATACTCCAGCTCCTTTATTTTCTATAATACAGGAGGAAGCAGTGACGCTGCTCCGGCTCCTTTATTTTGTATAATACAGGAGGAAGCAGTGACGCTGCTCCACCTCCGTTATTTTCTATAATACAGGAGGAAGCAGTGACGCTGGTCCTGCTCCTTTATTTTCTATAATACAGGGGGAAGCAGAGACGCTGCTCCAGCTCCTTTATTTTCTATAATACAGGAGGAAGCAGTGACTCTGCTCCAGCTCCTTTTTTTTCTATAATACAGGAGGAAGCAGTGACGCTGGTCTAGCTTCTTTATTTTCTATAATACCGGAGGAAGCAGTGACGCTGCTCCAGCTCCTTTATTTTCTATAATACAGGAGGAAGCAGTGACGCTGCTCCAGCTCCTTTATTTTCTATAATACAGGGGGAAGCGGTGACGCTGCTCCAGCTCCTTTATTTTCTATAATACAGGAGGCAGCAGTGACGCTGCTCCAGCTCCTTTATTTTCTATAATACAGGAGGAAGTAGAGTCGCTGCTCCAGCTCCTTTAATTTCTATAATACAGGAGGAAGCAGTGACGATACTCCAGCTCCTTTATTTTCTACAATACAGGAGGAAGCAGTGACGATGCTCCAGCTCCTTTATTTTCTACAATATAGGAGGAAGCAGTGACGATTCTCCAGCTCCTTTATTTTCTATAATACAGGAGGAAGCAGTGACGCTGCTCCGGCTCCTTTATTTTGTATAATACAGGACGAAGCGGTGACGCTGCTCCAGCTCCTTTATTTTCTATAATACAGGAGGAAGCAGTGACGCTGCTCCGGCTCCTTTATTTTCTGTAATACAGGAGGAAGCAGAGACGCTGGTCCTGCTCCTTTATTTTCTATAATACAGGAGGAAGCAGTGACGCTGCTCCAGCTCCTTTATTTTCTATAATACAGGGGGAAGCAGAGACGCTGGTCCTGCTCCTTTATTTTCTATAATACAGGAGGAAGCAGTGATGCTGCTCTAGCTCCTTTATTTTCTACAATACAGGAGGAATCAGTGACGCTGCTCCAGCTTCTTTATTTTCTATAATACAGGAGGAAGCAGTGACGTTGCTCCAGCTCCTTTATTTTCTTTAATACAGTAGGAAGCAGAGATACTGCTCCAACTCCTTTATTTTCTATAATACAGGAGGAAGCAGTGACGCTGCTCCAGCTCCTTTATTTTCTATAATACAGGAGGAATCAGTGACGCTGATCCAGCTTCTTTATTTTCTATAATACAGGAGGAAGCAGTGACGTTGCTCCAGCTCCTTTATTTTCTTTAATACAGTAGGAAGCAGAGATACTGCTCCAGCTCCTTTATTTTCTATATTACAGGAGGAAGCGGTGACGCTGCTCCAGCTCCTTTATTTTCTATAATACAGGCGGAATCACTGACGCTGCTCCAGCTCGTTTATTTGGTGGAAACAATAAATTGCTCTGTTCCATGCTGCCCATCTCTATGACACTATTTAAAACGTTTCTGGATGTTATATAGACAGGGAGGGGTTGGAGGGGTAAGGGAGTAATGTTGACAGCTAGATAAATGTCGGTTGTCTGGTCAGCAGGGACGAGCTGGAATGGCGGGTCTGTTTCTGTGCTCGGCACCTCCGAAATCCTGATGAAGACCTTTACCCGAAACGTCGATTTTTCTGCCCCTCGGATGCTGCCTGACCTGAAGTGCTTTTCCAGCACCACTCTGATCTAAGCTCTGAAATGTACTTCTCATTCAGGCGACTTCAACTGCCTTCCGAATGTACACGGAGCCAAAACACCCGGATGTCCCATCATATTAGGCAATGGGACCCGATGTGTGAACCTCACTGCCGATGTCAAATACATCTTGAAAGCCATGAGGCAGGGGGTATCCCCAGCTTCTGCCACGACAGAACATTGGGACACAGGCAGATTTCAACCTCACACCTTCAAGGCTGAATCTGAGCTGAGGGGGCACCTATTGTTAAAGATTTACCAGAGAATGTAGCTATTTTTACATACGGTTTACATATGAAAGAACAAAATCTAACATGGTATTTCTGACAGTATACAGACTGAACAGACAATACACTTTAGTTTTAAATATGTAATTTCACTGGCATCACCCTGTAATCTTTTTGCTATAAATTCTGTGTCGTATGATGTTATGCTCCACGACCAACTGATGAAGGAACAGTGCTCCAAAAGCTGGTACTATCAAATAAACCTGTTGGACTATAACCTGATGTTGTGAGATTATTTAATTTTGTCCACCCCAGTCCAACGCCGGCACCTCCAAATCTTTACTACATATTGTTGACACTAACTCACACGCAGTTTAGGTCAGTTTAGCACAATGACCCTGTTCCTCTTTTTGTGAGGTTCCCTGTGTATATTAACAGAGTTAATGGGCCCCGAGAGGATGAATGCATTCTCTTTGTCCTGTCAGTTTAAACAGTTGAACATATCAGTTTGAAGTCAATGGAAGAGGAGATTGTCTTTTTCTGTACAATTTCAGTGCAGAACGTTCAGCCATAAACTGTCTTTGCAAAAGTGGGGGTTGAATACAATTCTCACTGAGCAACATTAATACAGAAAACACAATTCCGAGTTCCTGTTATCAATTGGTGAAGGAACTGGGATGAGAAAACCACTTGTGGTGTGGTGCCATGGCTCAGTTTGTGAACTTTCCCACATCATAAACAGCCCATCAAGATTTCACATCGTAGTGGTGCCTGTGTATTTTACCACATACATGGTTGTTTCAACATCTCCCAAGTCAGTGTTGCTCATCAGTCAACCATGCGTCCTGTTTGAGTGTCAGCCTATTTTGGTGATCCTGATCTGCTCCCTGGTTTAGTTCCTCCAGTTCTTCTGAACTATTAATTCAATCTGGAGTTTCCTTCCTGTGTTTGACAAGAACTTCTGCTTCTACTCCTTCTTTATTACGCCCCGTTCATTTCCAGTTTGTTGGGAATAACGAGGTGAGCCAGGAGACATGGCAGACTCGCCAGTGAATGTTGCAGTAATGGCGCAGATACCAAGAGCTGTTCACCCTAATTCTCTGCTGTCAACATTCATTCATTCAACACCAACAGGAAATACTTCATTGCACTCCTGTCGATGTGGTTTGCACTGTGATTGCGGTTTCTTTTCTTGTGGATTATGAAGTCTATTTAGAACTCGAAAGGATCATAATAGTTGGAGGAAGGAATGACTCCTCACCTCAGGAATAAGAGCCAGACACATTATTCGGAGAATGTGAGCCCAATCCCACACATGCTCCCGAGGGGGCAGAAAGCCTGTTAGCTGGTCCACTCTCAATTTGTCTCCGAATGTCAGACTTTTCAAAGAGCAGAAATGGGAAATGAGGAATATGGACAGACCGAGAGTCCGAGAATGTGAAAGAGGGTCAGGGACATTCACAGAGAAAGAAAGAAATATGGAGACGCAGATTGAGGGAGATACTGAAAGGACCAATTTTCCAATCGACATGGCTGCTGACTGACAGAAACAAATAGGAATAAAAAGGGAACTATTAAGCACAGCCTTTCACCAGCTCCGGGCAACGGAAGGATTCTTCCAGCCAACAAAGTCATTTTGAATTTTCAACATTGACGGTTGTAAGCTAATGAAAGATTTTGGTAAATATCCTGACAGGGAAAACTGATCATTTTACCAAAAATATAATACAGAAATGTTGAAGTAACCTCGCTCTGCCGATATGAAGCATTAACTCTGTTTCTCTCCACTGTCCGACTGAGTTTTTCTATCAAATCTTCGTTTTGGTTCAGATTTCAAATATCTTCAGTTCTTATTTTCATGTTATTCTTAACAACGTTTGAGACAAAACCAATGACCTGACGGCTTCAGAAAATCGGTCAGAAATACTGTTAGCAAGATATCTTTGCAGAACACATCGCCCATTCCCTGACCAGGAATCACCCTTTCCCCTTCAGAGAGTGCACCAACTCCTAACCGTGAGATTAAAAGGGAAGGGGACAGAAACTGGCGCATTTATTCTCAATGAAACCACTTATACATTTCATTTTGGATCATTTTCGCTGCACATTAGTTTCTCGTTGTCTTCGAGGTTTTTAACACAACAGGAAAATACCATTCGGCCCATCGTGCAGTATGGCTCATCAGATAGTCATTTGTTTTCGATCCAGTGTCCAGCTTTGGCACGATACCTTGTGTGTTCTGATGTGTTCAACGCAAAATTCAGTAAAGATTATCCCTGTGATCTTAAACGAGACACCAATGGGAGGGAGTTATACACCGTCAGACTGAAGTGAAATCCCCTCGAGCAACCCATTCACATTTTCACCCATAGAGTGAGTCACAGACACACATGCCCGGAGGTGGGGGGAAGGAGGGCAGAGGTTTCGGGATTATATCAGCTCCTTGTGCTTCAGTACCGCTCTCCACCAACTTAAGACACCCCCTCCACCAAACACACACACACACACACACACACACACACACACACGTTTCTCCGACAAAAGGCAGCTTTAGGTCTAACTAAAGCCGGTTTTACAGACAATGAGAGACGTTGCGATGAGCTGGAATTTAAAATGGACAATTGCCTCACATGCAACTTTCAAATTTGAAAAAACACTGATCCAAAGTCTGCAGCTCCTCAAAATCTGTCGCACATTGAGGTACAATACTCCCAAATTCGGGACCCACTGATCCAATCCCTGCAGTACATTGCACACAAATCAGGAAGGATTCGAACCACCAAAAGTCAGAGACATTATCCATGATGTCAGTGGCCCAACGGCAGCCGGAGGTCCGACAGGGAGTCGATATGAAAAAAAAACATGGACATTGGGGGAAACAGTATTCACAAGGTGAACAATCAGTAAAAATAATTATCGTCACTGTTTCCCATCGGATGTCCCACTCCGTGAAGCAATGTCTTTCAATGGCCAAGGAAACATATTTACCCTCAGGTACCTGCTTCAGGGTCGCCTGCGCCTCTGCTGGAAGTTGCCAACATTTTATTCACAGTCAC
Source organism: Chiloscyllium punctatum (assembly GCF_047496795.1). Lineage (NCBI taxonomy): Eukaryota > Metazoa > Chordata > Chondrichthyes > Orectolobiformes > Hemiscylliidae > Chiloscyllium > Chiloscyllium punctatum. The sequence continues at coordinate 75,594,360 of NC_092768.1, forward strand.
TCTGCGATGTTTTGATTCACTCCAGTGAAATATCTTTTCATACCTTGCGTCATGGCCTCTTCCCGTCAAGATCCTGAACCAGTCCAGTGAGAAACCTCTGTTGGTTTGAATCCCGGGATGGAGAATCAGACGAGATGAACAGCGCCTTTTATTGGTGGAACCCCTTCACTGCAACCTCACGCCTCAAAACGGGTCTCTGCCCGCGTCAACCTGTTCTGTACATTCCTGCATTACACCTACTGACCAACATCAGATTACCACAGCTCCGCTTTCTTTACTTTGAAACAGAAGGCGATAATATGAAGCGTTTGGAAAATTGAAGAGAGAAACTTTGTTGCCGAAGGTGGTTATGAAGGGAAGGACAGACACAAGGGTGTGTACAATTCAGGTCGCTTTGGATACTGTCAGCATTACCGGGGGCCCGTGCTGTGGAGTCAAAGTTTGTATCGTCCAGACATGGATACAGTTCCCAGTCAGGGAATGAAGGTTTAATTCTCTTCATGTGAATTGTCTGAATGAAAACCCATTCCCCGTTCCACACAGAAGACAGACCGGGATCCCTCCAGAATCAGCCCAGTGATTGCTTGAACCATGTAGAAGGACAATGACAGCGGACAGATACGATAGTGACCCCTTCAAATCTCCCTCCAATCATCTCATCTTCCTGAGTTGGAAATATGTTGGTGTTCCTTCAGTGTCTCTGGGTGTAAATCCAGGAAATCCCGCGCTTGCACCATAATGGCTGTACCACCGTGTGAAGGAGTTCAATGGTTCACAAAAGCAATTCATCTCCTCCATCTCTGGGGGATTGAGGGATGGACAGCGAGTCCTATTCCATTGAGTGATATCATTATCCCAGGAATACGTTTCTAACAGTGGTAGGTTCCAATCGGACACCTGCAGGAGATCGGTAGTAAGTTGGGAAGTGGAGCAGGGAAGTGAAATTGACGTGAATGACAATGAGGACTGGGAGGCATGAGGCAGGAAGGGAGTCTGGATCTGGTGGTGCAAGGCTCAGTGTCGCTGCTAATGGGTCAGCCTTTACTGCAAACTGTTTACATTGGCTCACACACCATTCCTGGGCAATACATGGCAATGACACTGTTCCTCTTCATGTGAGATTACCACTGTGTGTATTAAAGCCGTCAATACATCCCAAGAGGATGAAAAATATCCCCTTTGTCCTGTCAGTTTAATCAGGTACAAATATCTGTTTGAAACCAATGCAAGTTACTGTGGTCATGTGGTTAAGGAACTGCACATATGGCCGTCGCTTAGTTATTTCAAACCCGTCCTTGGTAAGCAGCTGTCCATAGGGTCCAATCACAGCAGCGCCCGCTTGTTGTATTGAAGGGTCGTAGGTTCACCTTTTATTAAGTGTCGTGTTACTGATGAAGGGACTCAGCATCCTGTTTGAGTTCGAGCCTGTTATGGTTTGGCAAACCCACTCCTTTTTCCTGGTTTACTTCCAGCAGGGCATGTTGTTCTTCCTAACCCATACACCAACCTGGAGTTTCTTGCTGCTGTTCCAAAAGCAATCCTTCTTCTCCTCCACTTTTATTCACCCTCCTTCATTCCAAGTTTGGTGGGAATAACGAGGTGAGGCAGGAGACACTGCAGAAAGGCCGTGGGATGTTGTGGTTCTGGCACAGAAACCACGAGTGGATCACCCTCATTCTCTGCTGTCGCCATTCATTCATTGTACAGCATCAGTAATGCTTCCATGGTGTCGTTGTTTGTTCCACTGGATAAGGAATGCAACTTTAATTTCGAAAGGGTTACAATATTTTGAGGAAGAAATGCCCCTTGTATCACATCCAAGTGGCAGAGATATTATCCGTAGAATGTGAGCCAAGTTTTACAGAGTCCTGCCAGGTTCCAGAAAACCTCTCAGCAGCTCCATTCCCAAACTATCCCTGAACGTCAGGCTTTTCATAGTGTAGGAATGGGAAATTAGGGATATTGGCAAATAAAGGGTCAAAGAATATGATAAAGGGTGAGGGAGATACACAGAGATAAAGACAGAAAATTAGAGACTCATCTTGAGGGAGACCCTGAAAGAATCAGATCTCGGGTCGACATGGCTGCTAACTGGCAAAAAACAAATAGATTTTAATAACTATCGTCATTCGACAGATAAAACTGACCATTATCCCGACATTGTGGTCTAAAAATGAAGAACTAATCTGGTTCTGTCGTTGTGAATCATTGTCCCTGTTTCGCCCCACAGATATTGTCAGGACTATTCAGTTTGCACGTCAATTCTTGTTTTTGGTTCAGATTTCCAACATCTGCATCTCTTGGTTTTCTGTTCAACTTTAAAACGGTTGGCACAAAACCAATGTTCTGCCAGTTTTGGAAAACTGGTCAGAAATATTCTTACCACGATGTGTGTGCAGAACAAAGCCCGCATTCCTTGATCAAGAATAGAACCCGTGTCACGGCAGCGAGAGCGCCAAATGCTGGGGACTAGACCACAAGGGAAGGCAGAAGGCGCCCTTGCATTTATTCAGAATGAAAACACTTTTGCCTTTTCATTTCTGATCAGTCTTGCTGCAGATTAGGTCCTCTTTGCCTTCGAGCGTTCACAGAGTGGGAAGAGATCGTTCGGTCCATCGTACATTGTAGCTCATCAGGCATCCATGTATTCCAGTCACAGTTTCTAGTTTGGGCTCAAAATATTATGTGAACTGATGTTTCCAGAGCAAACATCAACGCGATTCTCACTGTGAATTTAAATGACACGACAATGGGACTGAGGTTTGAGATGGTCACTCTGTGTTGGAACCACCTTGAGGAACTGAACCTCATTTTCACCCACAGAGGGAGACACACAGAAACATATCCCGGGAGGAACAGAGGTCTCAGGATCATACCAGCTCCTTGTGCTTCACTTCCGCTCTCTGGTCCACACAACAGCTTCTCTGACAAAGGCAGCTTTAGGTGGAACACTCGCCAGTTTGACAGGCAATGAGAGATGTGGAGCTGAACTGGAATTTAAAATGGACAATAGACCTAAATGTAAGTTTTAAATTCGAAACCACACTGATCCAAACCATTCAGATCCTCAGAACCTGACAAAACAGGACCAGCCATACACCTGTCTGACATTGAGCTGTAATGGACCCAAAAGCAACATTCCATTTGAATCCACACTGATCCAATCCCTGCAGCTCGAAAGAACCGAAGGAAATAGCAACTGACAACATGCAATTGGCTGAACTAACACGTTACACTCGAGACATGTAGGATGTAAACCTACAGTCGTCTGATACAAAGTCAGATGTTTGATCTATTGCTTCACTAGCCGGATGCACACACACACGCTGGACACCTTTCCATATGTGATGTAAACATGGAGATCTGGGAAACAACATTCATAAGGTGATCAAACAGCAAAGATAATCCACTTTGTATAACAGGGCCTTTCAATGGCAAAGCAAATACACTTGTCCTCAGGTACCTGCTTCTGTGTCGCCTATTCTTCTGCAGGACATCTCCAGCATTTTATTCACAGTCACTGCGCTGTCTAATGTCACTTCCAGTCAAGACCCTGAACAAATTCAGCGAGAAACCTCTGGTCATTTCCAACATGGAATTTGGAATCAGACGATTTGAACGAAGGCTTTATTGGGGCCGCCCCATCACCGCAGATCAACGCCTCAAAACGAGCCGCTGTTAGTATCAAACTGTTCTGTACCTTCCTGCAGTAAATCAGGTTAGCACAGCTCCGCTTTCTTCACATTGAAACCAGGGCGGAAATATGAATTGTTTGGAAACTTAGAGAGAGAAACATTGCTGCTGAAGAAGATGATGACGTGAAGATCATACACAGAGTCTGGACAGATCAGGTCACAAGTGTTACTGTCAGCTTCAGTAGGGTCACTGGTTCGGAGTCTGAGTTTGTAATGCCCAGTCCGGGATACAATTCCCACTCAGGAAATGAAGATTTATTTCTCTTCTTGTGAGTTATCTTATTGAAAACTAACTCCTGCTTCCTCACAGAACACAGACCCAGACCAACCCAGTGATTGTTTGTATCTATCTCGAAGGACAATAGCAACAGATACACGAGAGAACTGTAACCACAAATCACCCATCTCGGACCTCGCCTTTCTGAGTTGGAAATATCTCGCTGCTCCGACAGTGCTTTTGGGTCTAGATCCTGGAACTCCCTCCCTAACAGTATCATGGCTGTACCTTGAGTTCTTCCAGGGTTCTGTAAAGTAACTCAACATCTCAATCTCCGGAGTAAATAGGGACGGACAGTGATTCCTATCTCATTGAGTGGCATCCTACGCCACGAATGAGTTTCAAACAGTGTGTTTCGATTTACTATCGCGTGGAAACAGGCCCTTCGGCCCAACACTGTCCCTCCAGAGAGTAACCCACCCAGACCCATTTCCCTCTGGCTAATGCACTTAATACTTTTGGCAATTTAGCATGACCAATTCACCCTAAACTACACATCTTTGAACTGCGGAAGGAAGCCCACACAGACACGGGGAGAATGTGTAAACTCCATACAGAGAGTTGCCGGAGGCTGGAATTGAACTTGAGATCCTAGTGCGGTGAGGCAGCAGTGTGAACCACTGAGCCACCGTGCGACCCCTACTCGTTTAAAGTTACTCTGCATTAAGTATGGGACAACACTTGATCAATTGTCAGCTCCATACTTCATTCCCTACTTCGGGAAGGCTGTCCCCACGATTAATGGGACGAGGAAAACTCCACTTGCTGCAACAGTGAGAAAACTGAATCCTCACCAGGAGGCGAACAGGGAAAGCAAAAAGAAAAGGTACTGTGTGTTTTCATCATGAAACCGCTTTTGTCTTTTCATCTGTGATTATTTTAGCTGCAGATTAGTTTCTCCCTTTCTTCCGATTTTTCCAGCGTGAATAAGACCTTTCGGCCCATCTGCAGTGCGGGTCATTGGACTTCCATCTATTCCTGTCCCAGTTCCCATGAACCTGCGTTTCTGATGTTACCAGGGTGAATCTAAATGGGATTCTCCCTGTGATCTTAAATGACCCAACAATGGGACTGAAGTTGGACATGGTCACATTATGTTGTAACACCGCCGAGGAACTCCACCTCATATTTAACCACAGATGGAAACAAACAGAGGGCTCAGGATTAGTCCCGTTCCATATGCTTCACATCCGCCAGTTTCTCCGACCAGCTCACCGCAACTGGTCAAAGAGGTCTGCAGCACAGAAAATGCCCTTCGGCCCATCAAGTCTGCACCAGTCGAAGACTGACCCCTGACTGTTTTCATTTCGTTTTCCAACGGTTGGCTTGTAGCTCCAACAAAGTTGGCATGGAATTGTTCAACTCATAGTGTCTCAACTTTCTCTGGGGATTTCTGTGTGTTGTCCCCTGAAAGGCAGAGGGTTGTGGATTGCCACCATTCCCAACCTGTCTGAAATGTCTTTTTTCCCTTCTCCTGTGTTTTGTGTGTGAAAGATGAAGATAGGGTGTAATCTCCCTTTTTATTTGTTGACATTACTGAATCGTAACCGGTAGGATTCCAGGCTGTGAGAGTAAAGCCAAATAAATTTCAAGTCTATTGCCTTAAACACGCATCGACGATTACAGAACCACACTGTCCTCTTCATTTTCCAGGTGTCTCTCATTGTGGAGCTGAGGAAGAGTGAATCATTATCGGGTTGGTTTGAATCCAATCACTTCACAGTTTGTAAAAGCGTTACATTTTGGTGCATGGTGGGTCTGGTTGTATCATCCTGATAGATGGAACGGACATTCATTTAAAACCAAGAACAGGAATTGCAAGAGAAACTCAGCAGATCTTACAGCATCTATGCAGAGAAAATCAGAGACAACATTTCAAAACTTCATCAGAACTCGGTAATCTCCCACAGGTCCTGCCAAACCCGTTAGATTCGACAGCAGCTTCTGTTTTTGTTTCAGATTCCAAGAATCCACAGTTCTTTACATGAACCATTAAAGCAATGCAGAAACTTCTTTGTGGATCCTCACACGAAAGGGTTCCGTTTGGAGAACATTTTCCTGACCCCACTCGACACACGAAACTGTGCAGCATCCAAAACAGATGCAGCAAGAACAACCATCACTGTCGCCCTGGGGGGTCTTGAACCAGGAACCTTTCATTTAACAGTCGAATGCGCTGAAACTTCTAACCTAACACCTTGCACGATCCTCTAAAGCAGGCTGTGACTGACTTCCCACTTCAGTCTGCCCTTCCCAGAACGCCAACTGTCCTCTATCAGTTTTACTTTACCAGAATATAGACTGAGACATTCATTATGGCGACATGGGAACAGTCTGATCCCACCCACTACAGACACACCCATGTCACTGGGAACCAGCTCTCCTCCAACCGGGACCATCTCCCTTCGAGCATCCCAGTGTCTTGTGTGGTCCCGAGTTATTTCATTGATCTAGTGTCCAGATGAGATTTGTATTCCTCATGTACAGGAACGAGAATTCTTTCAATGTCTCCGATCAGTTTATGTGGCGTCCTCTTAAAGAAGAGGAAGGTGTCTTGGCTGTTTCTGCTCAGCCTGACAGTTCACCCTTCTTCATTCTCCTCTGATTCCATTTCCCAAAGAGTTCCCGAAGATTCACAAAGCTGGAAACTGTGTTATACGGGATGCGCCTTTAACATTTGTGCACCTGCCAAGTGACAATATTTTCCCAAAATCTCTTCACAATTCTCTGTCTTACACCGTGTCCAGGGATGAGAAATCCCGTTTTATGGAGAGATTCCCGAGGCTGGTGAGTTTCTCTTTGGAGTAAAGATGGTTAACCGGCAATTTCCTGCGGCTGTTTATAATGATGGGAGTGGGAACCGTGGGTATGGGCACTTTGACTGGCAGGACCAAGTGTTACCACTGACCAGAGGTAGTGAACAGAGGGACTGGGATTAAAGGAATCGAATGAAAAGCAGCACTTCTGCGCAGTACATTCAGAGAATACTGCAGGAGCTCGATGGGTCTAGCAGTATCTGTGAGAAGAGAAACAGAAATAACGGTTTGAGTGGGGTATATTTCTGATGAAGAACTCGAGCAGCCTCTGTCTAATCAAATAATTGGCCTGACTTGCTGACATGGGATTTCTGAAGGTTGAGCGAGAATGTTGTTCAAGATCCAATCGACAGGATTCGACCCTGCATGGGAAAACGTCAATGAATTACTAACCCATCGCCTTAATCACTCTGCCCCGAATGCCCTTGCTGACACGTGGCTTAATATTTCTTCTAGAATGGAGAGTTGTAACCTGAAACACCAGTATTTGACTTGTCCTGTCCGCAGCATGACCCCAGTATTCACTGTCACCCTCTCTTGGTTCAGAACGGAGGAGGATGCTGGGAGATCACGTTGAATGACACCCGCATTGATGAGAGGTAAAGGGGATGGGAAGGATCCATTTTCATGTGCAGAGAGATTCATAAACACAGCAGTGCACCGAGTGTCCTTGTGTTTGACTAGCACTTACACCGCCAGCTGAATTACAGCCATTGAAGTGCTCTTGAAGAAGACTCTCCATTGGCAAATCTAATGTGCAAAATCAGGTCTAATTGGTTAATCAGATGTCAAAATATGAAATGTTTTCAAATACTCACAGCTGGCAGTAGAGAGTGTAGATCTACCTTCAGGGGTTCATTCTGCTTTGATTTACACCCAGGATAATGTGGGACTAGAGGGCCTCATCACAGCGGAAGGGGTCAAACATTGAAGACTCTGATGGGGAGGATATTCTCTCTATGAGAGGGTAGCAAATCAGTGGAATTCTTTCCAACAGAGGGCCCTCAAGGCTGAGATAGACAGACATTGAGTCAATTCGTAATCAAGGGCCAGGGAGATAAGGCTGAGAAGGGGAGTTGAGGATTAAACAAATCAGCCCGTGATCTCATTGAAAACTCGCCGACTTGATCGGCGAAAATGCTTCCAACTGCTCTAATGTCTTTGCCGTCAGTTGGAAGATGCTAAACCCCACTGTAAACGAAGGAAAGCACAAAGTTAGGAAGAGATGGCTGCAGTCAAACGGAGTCACAATTATTTATTGAAAGGAAACTCAAACTGTCAATTTCCCAGATTTCTTTGCTAAAGTGGGCGGTAGAGTTGACCAAGGGAGCTGTTGATTTGAGTGTTCTTGGATATGAAACAAATAAAGGTCAGTGACATTTGTTTTCTGGCAAAATACATGGCCTCTCCTGATGCTCACAATGAAAGAGATGGTTTCCAAGAAAAGACAGAGACTAAGTCACCTGTAAAGTAATCGATGGCCAAGATGTGACTCGCGATGTTCTATGGGACATATGTGATTTATTGATTATTGTTCTCCAAACTTCCTTTACAATGGAACAGGGAGTGGTAGCGGGGAAATTAAACCCAACCATTATTATTGCCATCTTTTATCACTCACACACAGTGTTTATTTCTTGTACATTTTATTTCACATTGTGGTTACTGCGAGTGGGCTTGTAAACTGCATCTGCTGGTGAGTTCTTTCTTCACTCTTCCTAATCTCTTCCCAAACCCATTCTGCATCCTTATCTCCTGAATGATGGTAATCTCTAACCATTGTATAAGTGTCACTAAAACCTCCGCATTTCACACGCCTCTGTATGCCATCTCCCAATATTAATTGACACTTTACTGTGCTGCAATTGTGCATAATTTGAGAAAAACAAAATAGAGACTGGTGGACCTGGGTTTCCAACACACGTTATTGCAGCTAAACCGCAGATGACTGCCCACAATCCGATCACGGAAACACACGCCGATCCATCAGGCAACACAGAATAAGTTCAGCACTAGAGGACATGTCAGGATCAGCACCAGAAACACAACAGAAATATTTCTCGGCGCTGCTATGGTGGATGTATTTCTCAATGAGCAATCGGGAGTGACATGTGTTCCATCAGGAGTGACGTCACACCCGGAAGTAACCAGTGTCACAGACGGTCATGTGATCCAAGTTCCAAGTCCCGGAATCCGAGACACTCAGCTCCCTGTGGATAGCTCCAAGGAACAGCCGTCCGTGGAGTTTATGGGTGAGTTGAACTTTATGAATGCAGCTCGCTAGTTGTCGGCCTGTTTCTCCGATATAGTGTTTCATGCAGTCGCTGCGTGGAATCTACACAACCAGGTTTGTACATGATGGGTATTGGGTGTTGTGTTCTGGGGAGTTTTGTCTGAGTGAGGCTGTCGGTTTATGTGTCTGTTGTAATCCAGTGTGTTCAGAGGAGTCTGATTGTCAGTTCCCAGCAATTTATTTTAATAACGGGGAGTATCCTTTTCAAATTGCCTGGTGGCATATCCTCGTTGGGAATTTCGTGTGCCAGATATCTGGGAATGAAATCGGGGGGATATCATTCTTGGCAAAGAAATTGTGTGGCAGTCAGGAATTGTCACGGACCAGCTGTCCCGAGTAGCAATCCGTCCAGACGGCAAGGTTTGGTGAGAACAGCACAATAGTAATAGGACAGGGCAAACAGAAGGCAGACAGAGAATTTCTAGAAGCAGGGCACTCATCCGCGGATTCCATCAATAAACAGATTCATCTGGACCCAGTCTGTAACCCCAAAAACCGGAAGCAGCGGGAATGAAACCAAATCAATTCCAACTGCCCCAGGACAGCAGCGCTTCACAACAGACTCTGCAGCCCTGAGGATGGCACCCAGAAATGTGAGGAAAATGCTGCAAACCATCTTCCCAGCTCCGCCAAACACGCTGCAGTATGTTTGGAAGCACGGTTTGGAATTGTCTCGCTGCCATTTGTGTGAGCAGGACATGACATAGACGAATCGCACTACCTCAAGGTCAGCATGCCAGTGTGTCTGCCAATGGTTCCGCCTTTTCTGTTTTGCTTCTGTTCCACGCTCAGAGCTGTCAGTTTTTGGATTCGCTGGAGTGCTGAGGGGGTAACACAATTGTGTGGTATTTTTCTTCAGCCAAACTCCACTCTCCCGGAAAAATAGCCAAACGCGCTGAGTAACAAATAGCAAGCGTTTTTTTTATCATTTCCTGACTGGGAATTGTATCCCGGTCTGGGCATTACAAACTCAGACTCCGAACCAGTGACCCTACTGAAGCTGACAGTAACACTTGTGACCTGATCTGTCCAATCTCTGTGTATGATCTTCACGTCATCATCTTCTTCAGCAGCAATGTTTCTCTCTCTAAGTTTCCAAACAATTCATATTGCTGCCCTGGTTTCAATGTGAAGAAAGCGGAGCTGTGCTAACCTGATTTACTGCAGAAAGGTACAGAACAGTTTGATACTAACAGCGGCTCGTTTTGAGGCGTTGATCTGCGGTGATGGGGCGGCCCCAATAAATCCTTCGTTCAAATCGTCTGATTCCAAATTCCATGTTGGAAATGACAAGAGGTTTCTCGCTGAATTTGTTCAGGACCTTGACTGGAAGTGACACTAAATCCAAGTATGAAAGTACATTTCAGTGGAGTGCATCATAAGACCGCGCAGTAACTGTGAATAAAATGCTGGAGACGTCCAGCAGAAGAACAGGCGACACTGAAGCAGGTACCTGAGGACAAATGTATTTGCTTTGCCATTGAAAGGCCCTGTTATACAAAGTGGATTATCTTTGCTGGTTGATCACCTTAAGAATGTTGTTTCCCAGATCTCCATGTTTACATCACATATGGAAAGGTGTCCAGCGTGTGTGTGTGTGTGCATCCGGCTAGTGAAGCAATAGATCAAACATCTGACTTTGTATCAGACGATTGTAGGTTTACATCCTACATGTCTCGAGTGTAACGTGTTAGTTCAGCCAATTGCATGTTGTCAGTTGCTATTTCCTTCGGTTCTTTCGTGCTGCAGGGATTGGATCAGTGTGTATTCAAATGGAATGTTGCTTTTGGGTCCATTACAGCTCAATGTCAGACAGGTGTATGGCTGATCCTGTTTTGTCAGGTTCTGAGGATCTGAATGGTTTGGATCAGTGTGTTGTCGAATTTAAAACTTGCATTTAGGCCTATTGTCCATTTTAAATTCCAGCTCTGCTCCACATCTCTCATTGCCTGTCAAACTGGCGAGTGTTCCACCTAAAGCTGCCTTTGTCAGAGAAGCTGTTGTGTGGACCAGAGAGCGGAAGTGAAGCACAAGGAGCTGGTATGATCCTGAGACATCTGTTCCTCCCGGGATATGTTTCTGTGTGTCTCCCTCTGTGGGTGAAAATGAGGTTCAGGTCCTCAAGGTGGTTCCAACACAGTGTGACCATGTCAAACCTCAGTCCCATCGACGTGTCGTTTAAATTCACAGTGAGAATCGCGTTGATATTTGCTCTGGAAACATCAGGACACATAACATTTTGAGCCAAAACTGGAATCTGGGACTGGAATACATGGATGCCTGATGAGCTGCAATGCACGATGTTCCGAACGATCTCTTCCCACTCTGTGGAAGCTCGAAGGCAAGGAGGACCTAATCTGCAGCAAGACTGATCAGAAATGAAAAGGCAAAAGTGTTTTCATTCTGAATAAATGCAAGGGCGCCTTCCGCCTTCCCTTGTGGTCTAGTAACCAGCATTTGGCGCTCTCGCTGCCGTGACACGGGTTCTATTCCCGGTCAAGGAATGCGTGCTTTGTTCTGCACACACATCGTGGTAAGAATATTTCTGACCACTTTTCCAAAGCTGGCAGGACATCGGTTTTGTGCCAACCGTTTTAAAGTTTAACAGAAAACCAAGAGGTGCAGATGTTGGAAATCTGAACCAAAAACAAGAATTGACGTGCAAACTGAATAGTCCTGACAACATCTGTGGGGAGAAACAGAGACAATGATTCACAACGACAGAACCAGATTAGTTCTTCATTTCCAGACCACAATGTCGGGATAATGGTCAGTTTTATCGCTCGAATGAGGATAGTTATCAAAATCCTTTTTTTTTGCCAGTTAACAGCCATGTCGACGCGAGATCTGATTCTTTCAGGGTCTCCCTCAAGATGAGTCTCTAATTTTCTGTCTTTATCTCTGTGTATCTCCCTCACCCTTTATCATATTGTTTGACCCTTTATTTGCCAATATCCCTCATTTCCCATTCCTACTCTATGAAAAGCCTGACGTTCAGGGATAGTTTGGGAATGGAGCTGCTGAGAGGTTTTCTGGAACCTGGCAGGAGACTGTAAAACTTGGCTCACATTCTACGGATAATATCTCTGCCACTTGGATGTGATACAAGGGACATTTCTTCCTCAAAATATTGTAACCCTTTCGAAATTAAAGTTGCATTCCTTATACAGTTGAAAAAAAACAACTACAACATGGAAGCATTACTGATGCTGTAAAATGAATGAATGGCGACAGCAGAGAATGAGGGTGATCCACTCCTGGTTTCTGTGCCCTTACCACAACATTCCACAGCCTTTCTGCAGTGTCTCCTGCCTCACCTCGTTATTCCCACCAAACGTGGAATGAAGGAGGGTGAATAAAAGTGGAGGAGAGGAAGGAGTGCTTTTGGAACAGCGACAAGAAACTCCAGGTTGGTGTATTGGTTAGGAAGAACAACATGCACTGCTGGAACTAAACCCGGAAAAAGGAGTGGGTTTACCAAACCATAACAGGCTCGAACTCAAACAGGATGCTGAGTCCCTTCATCACTAACACGACACTTAATAAAAGGTGAACCTACGGGCCTTCAATACAACAAGTGGGCGCAGCTGTGATTGGACCCTATGGTCAGCTGCTTCCCAAGGAGGGGTTTGATATAACTAAGGGACGGCCATATGTGCAGTTCCTTAACCACATGACCACAGTAACTCGGAAATACATTTCTGTATCAATATTACTCAGTGTGATTAGCAATCAAACCCCACTTTTGCGGTTTCACGATTGAACATTCTTCAATGCAAAGGCACATAAAAGGGCAATCTTCTCTTACATTGGCTTCAAACAGATATTTTTCATCTGTTTAACCTGACAGGACAAATGGGAGGTTGTTCATTTTCTTGGGACGTATTGACGGCTTTAATACACACACAGGTAATCTCACATGAAGAGGAACAGTGTCATTGCCATGAATTGCCCAGGAATGGTGTGTGAGCCAATGTAAACAGTTTGCAGTAAAGGCTGACCCATTAGCAGCGACACTGAGCCTTGCACCACCAGATCCAGACTCACTTCCTGCCTCATGCCTCCCAGTCCTCATTGTCATTCACGTCAATTTCACTTCCCTGCTCCACTTCTCAACTTACTACCGATCTCCTGCAGGTGTCCGATTGGAACCTACCACTGTTAGAAACGCATTCCTGGGATAATGATATCACTCAATGGAATAGGACTCGCTGTCCATCCCTAAATCCCCCAGAGATGGAGGAGATGAGTTGCTTTTGTGAACCATTGAACTCCTTCACACGGAGGTACAGCCATTATGCTGCAACCGCGGGATTTCCTGGATTTACACCCAGAGACACTGAAGGAACACCAACATATTCCCAACTCAGGAAGGTGAGATGATTGGAGGGAGATTTGAAGGGGTCACTATCGTATCTGTCTGCTGTCATTGACCTTCTACATGGTTCAAGTAAACACTGGGCTGATTCTGGAGGGATCCCGGTCTGTCTTCTGTGTGGAACGGGGAATGGGTTTTCATTCAGACAATTCACATGAAGAGAATTAAACCTTCATTCCCTGAATAGGAACTGTATCCATGTCTGGACGATACAAACTTTGACTCCTCAGCACGGGATCCCGGTAATGCTGACAGTATCCAAAGCGACCTGAATTGTACACACCCTTGTGCCTGTCCCTCCCTTCATAACCACCTTCGGCAACAAAGTTTCTCTCTTCAATTTTGCAAACGCTTCATATTATCGCCTTGGGTTTCAAAGTAAAGAAAGTGGAGCTGTGGTAATCTGATGTTGGTCAGTAGGTGTAATGCAGGATTGTACAGAACAGGTTGACGCGGGCAGAGACCCGTTTTGAGGCGTGAGGTTGCAGTGAAGGGGTTCCACCAATAAAAGGCGCTGTTCATCTCGTCTGATTCTCCATCTCGGGATTCAAATCAACAGAGGTTTCTCGCTGGACTGGTTCAGGATCTTGACTGGAAGAGGCCATGACGCAAGGTATGAAAAGATATTTCACTGGAGTGAATCAAAAAATCGCGGAGTGACTGAATAAAATGATGGCAACTTCCAGCAGAGGCGCAGGCGACCCTGAAGCAGGTACCTGAGGGTAAATATGTTTCCTTGGGCATTGAAAGACATTGCTTCACGGAGTGGGACATCCGATGGGAAACAGTGACGATAAATTTTTAACGGATTTAATGTGCAGCGAAAATGATCCAAAATAAAATACATAAGTGGTTTCATTGAGAATAAATGCGACATCTTCTGTCCCCTTCCCTTTTAATCTCACTGTTAGAAGTTGGTGCACTCTCTGAAGGGGAAAGGGTGATTCCTGGTCAGGGAATGGGCGATGTGTTCTGCAAAGATATCTTGCTAACAGTATTTCTGACCGATTTTCTGAAGCCGTCAGGTCATTGGTTTTGTCTCAAACGTTGTTAAGAATAAAATGAAACAAAGAACTGCAGATGTATGAAATCTGAACCAAAACCAAGATTTGATAGAAAAACCCAGTAGGACAGTGGAGAGAAACAGAGTTAATGCTTCATATCGGAAGAGCGAGGTTACTTCGACATTTCTGTATTATATTTTTGGTAAAATGATCAGTTTTCCCTGTCAGAATATTTACCAAAATCTTTCATTAACTTACAACCGTCAATGTTGAAAATTCAAAATGACTTTGTTGGCTGTTAGAATCCTTCCGTTACCCGGAGCTGGTGGAAGGCTGTGCTTCATAGTTACCTTTTTATTCCTATTTGTTTCTGTCAGTCAGCAGCCATGTCGATTGGAGAATTGGTCCTTTCAGTATCTCCCTCAATATGCGTCTCCATATTTCTTTCTTTCTCTGTGAATGTACCAGACCCTCTTTCACATTCTCGGACTCTCGGTCTGCCCCATATTCCTCATTTCCCATTTCTGCTCTTTGAAAAGTCTGACATTCGGAGACAAATTGAGAGTGGACCAGCTAAGAGGCTTTCTGCCCCCTCGGTAGCATGTATGGGATTGGGCTCACATTCTCCGAATAATGTGTCTGGCTCTTATGCCTGAGGTGAGGAGTCATTCCTTCCTCCAAATATTATGATCCTTTCCAGTTCTAAATAGACTTCATAATCCACAAGAAAAGAAACCGCAATCACAGTGCAAACCACATCGACAGGAAAGCAATGAAGTATTTCCTGTTGGTGTGGAATGAATGAATGTTGACAGCAGAGAATTAGGGTGAACAGCTCTTGGTGTCTGCGCCATTACTGCAACATTCACTGGCGAGTCTGCCATGTCTCCTGGCTCACCTCGTTATTCCCAACAAACTGGAAATTAACGAGGCGTAATAAAGGAGGAGTAGAAGTAGAAGGTCTTGTCAAACACAGGAAGGAAACTCCAGATTGAATTAATAGCTCAGAAGAAACAATATCCACTGGAGGGACTAAACGAGGGAGCAGATCATGATCACCAAAACAGGCTGACACTCAAACAGGACGCATGGTTGACTGATGAGCAACACTGACTTGGGAGATTTTGAGACAACCATGCATTTGGTAAAATACCCAGGCACCACTACGATGTGAAATCTTGGTGGGCTGTTTATGATGTGGGCAAGTTAACAAACTGAGGCATGGAACCACACCACAAGTGGTTTTCACATCCCAGTTCCTTCACCAATTGATAACAGGAACTGGGAATTGTGTTTTCTGTATTAATGTTGCTCAGTGAGAATTGCATTCAACCCCCACTTTTGCAAAGACAGTTTATGGCTGAACGTTCTGCACTGAAATTGTACAGAAAAAGACAATCTCCTCTTCCATTGACTTCAAACTGATATGTTCAACTGTTTAAACTGACAGGACAAAGAGAATATATTCATCCTCTCGGGGCCCATTAACTCTGTTAATATACACAGGGAACCTCACAAAAAGAGGAACAGGGTCATTGTGCTAAACTGACCTGAACTGCGTGTGAGTTAGTGTCAACAATATGTAGTAAAGATTTGGAGGTGCCGGCATTGGACTGGGGTGGACAAAATTAAATAATCTCACAACATCAGGTTATAGTCCAACAGGTTTATTTGATAGTACCAGCTTTTGGAGCACTGTTCCTTCATCAGTTGGTCGTGGAGCATAACATCATACGACACAGAATTTATAGCAAAAAGATTACAGGGTGATGCCACTGAAATTACATATTTAAAACTAAAGTGTATTGTCTGTTCAGTCTGTATACTGTCAGAAATACCATGTTAGATTTTGTTCTTTCATATGTAAACCGTATGTAAAAATAGCTACATTCTCAGGTAAATCTTTAACAATAGGTGCCCCCTCAGCTCAGATTCAGCCTTGAAGGTGTGAGGTTGAAATCTGCCTGTGTCCCAATGTTCTGTCGTGGCAGAAGCTGGGGATACCCCCTGCCTCATGGCTTTCAAGATGTGTTTGACATCGGCAGTAAGGTTCACACATCGGGTCCCATTGCCGAATATGGTGGGACATCTTGGTGTGTTGGCTCGGTGTACGTTCGGAAGGCAGGAGAAGTCGCCTGAATGAGAAGTACATTTCAGGGCTTAGATCAGAGTGGTGCTGGAAAAGCACTTCAGGTCAGGCAGCATCCGAGGGGCAGAAAAATCGACGTTTCGGGTAAAGGTCTTCATCAGGATTACGGAGGTGCCGAGCACAGAAATAGACCCTCAATCCAGCTCGTCCCTGCTGACCAGACAACCGACATTAATCTAGCTGTCAACATTAGTCCCTTACCCCTCCAACCCCTCCCTGTCTATATACCATCCAGATACGTTTTAAATAGTGTCATAGAGATGGGCAGCATGGAACAGAGCAATTTATTGTTTCCACCAAATAAACGAGCTGGAGCAGCGTCAGTGCTTCCTCCTGGATTATAGAAAATAAAGGAGCTGGAGCAGCGTCACTGCTTCCTCCTGTATTATAGAAAATAAAGGAGCTGGAGCAGCGTCACTGCTTCCTCCTGTATTATAGAAAATAAAGGAGCTGGAGCAGCGTCACTGCTTCCTCCTGTATTATAGAAAATAAAGGAGCTGGAGCAGCGTCACTGCTTCCTCCTGTATTATAGAAAATAAAGGAGCTGGAGCAGCGTCACTGCTTCCTCCGGTATTATAGAAAATAAAGAAGCTAGACCAGTGTCACTGCTTCCTCCTGTATTATAGAAAATAAAGGAACTGGAGCAGAGTCACTGCTTCCTTCTGTATTATAGAAAATAAAGGAACTGGAGCAGAGTCACTGCTTCCTCCTGTATTATAGAAAATAAAGGAACTGGAGCACCGTCACTGCTTCCTCCTTATTATGGAAAATAAAGGAGCTGGAGCAGCGTCACTGCTTGCTCCTGTATTATAGAAAATAAAGGAGCTGGAGCAGCGTCACTGCTTCCTCCTGTATTATAGAAAATACAGGAGCTTGAGCAGTATCTCTGCTTCCTCCTGTATTATAGAAAATAAAGGAGCTGGAGCAGTGTCACTGCTTCCTCCAGTATTATAGAAGAGAAAGGAGCTGGAGCAACGTCACTCCTTCCTCCTGTATTATAGAAAATAAAGGAGCTGGACCATGTCACTGTTTCCTACTGTCTTGTAAAAAATAAAGGAGCTGGAGCAGCGTTACTGCTTCCTCCTGTATTATAGATAATAAAGAAGCTAGAGCAGTGTCACTGCTTCCTCCTGTATTATAGAAAATAAAGGAGCTGGAGCAGTGTCACTGCTTCCTCCTGTATTGTAGAAAATAAAGGAGCTGGAGCAGCGTCACTGCTTCCTCCTGTATTATAGAAAATAAAGGAGCCGGAGCAGCGTCTCTGCTTCCTCCTGTATTATAGAAAATAAAGAAGCTGGAGCAGCGTCACTGCTTCCTCCTGTATTATAGAAAATAAAGAAGCTAGACCAGTGTCACTGCTTCCTCGTGTACTATAGAAAATAAAGGAGCTGGAGCAGCAACACTGCTTCCTCCTGTATTGTAGAAAATAAAGGAGCTGGAGCAGCGTCGCTGCTTCCTCCTGTATTATAGAAAATAAAGGAGCTGGAGCAGCGTCACCGCTTCCTCCTATATTATAGAAAATAAAGGAGCTGGAGTATCGTCTCTGCTTCCTCCAGTAGTATAGAAAATAAAGGAGCTGGAGCAGCGTCTCTGCTTCCTCCTGTATTATAGAAAATAAAGGAGCTGGAGCAGCGTCTCTGCTTCCTCCTGTGGTATAGAAAATAAAGGAGCTGGAGCAGCGTCACTGCTTCCTCCTGTATTGTAGAAAATAAAGGAGCTGGAGCAGCGTCACTGCTTCCTCGTGTATTGTAGAAAATAAAGGAGCTATAGCAGCCTCACTGCTTCCTCCTGTATTGTAGAAAATAAAGGAGCTGGAGCAGCGTCTCTTTTTGCTTCTGTATTATAGAAAATAAAGGAGCCGGAGCAGCGTCACTGCTTCCTCCTGTATTGGAGAAAATAAAGGAGCTATAGCAGCGTCACTGCTTCCTCCTGTATTATAGAAAATAAAGGAGCTATAGCAGCGTCACTGCTTCCTCCTGTATTATAGAAAATAAAGGAGCTGGAGCACCGTCTATTTTTGCTCCTGTATTATGGAAAATAAAGGAGCTGGAGTAGCGTCACTGCTTCCTTCTGTATTATAGAAAATAAAGGAGCTGGAGCAGCGTCACTGCTTCTTCCTGTATTATAGAAAATAAAGGAGCTGGAGCAGCGTCACCGCTTCCTCCTGTATTATAGAAAATAAAGGAGCTGGAGCAGCGTCACTGCTTCCTTCTGTATTATAGAAAATAAAGGAGCTGGAGCAGCGTCTCTGCTTCCTCCTGTATTATAGAAAATAAAGGAGCTGGAGCAGCGACACTGCTTCCTCCTGTATTATAGAAAATAAAGGAGCTGGAGCAGCGTCACCGCTTCCTCCTGTATTATAGAAAATAAAGGAGATGGAGCAGCGTCTCTGCTTCCTCCTGTATTATAGAAAATAAAGGAGCTGGAGCAGCGTCACTGCTTCCTCTTGTATTATGGAAAATAAAGGAGTTGTTGCAGCGTCACTGCTTCCTCCTGTATTATAGAAAATAAAGGAACTGCAGCAGCGTCACTGCTTCCTCCGATATTATAGAAAATAAAGGAGCTGGAGCAGCGTCACTGCTTCCTCCGATATTATAGAAAATAAAGGAGCTGGAGCAGCGTCTCTGCTTCCTCCTGTATTATAGAAAATAAAGGAGCTGGAGCAGCGTCTCTGCTTCCTCCTGTATTATAGAAAATAAAGGAGCTGGAGCAGCGTCACTGCTTCCTCCTGTATTATAGAAAATAAAGGAGCTGGATCAGCGTCACTTCTTCCTCTTGTATTATAGAAAATAAAGGAGCTGGAGCATCGTCACTGCTTCCTCCTGTATTATAGAAAATAAAGGAGCTGGAGCATCGTCACTGCTTCCTCCTGTATTATAGAAAATAAAGGAGCTGGATCAGCGTCACTTCTTCCTCCTGTATTATAGAAAATAAAGGAGCTGGAGCAGCGTCACTGCTTCCTCCTGTATTATAGAAAATAAAGGAACTGCAGCAGCGTCAGTGATTCCTCCTGTATTATCGAAAATATGTTGGTACTCTGACCAATGTTCTGATGGAATGACACTCTGCACTGATTATCCTATTTAGTGTTTCCATCAAATCTCCCTTTTACTCTTAAACCTGTATTAATTCCTTCATTCACTGGTGTCCGACCCCGATTCTACCATTTAAGGGTTCGCTACTCTAATTTTCCCATTTCCTGGTGCCATACACCCATTCTCTAATTTAGCTCCACTTAGCACCATTCTTCCATTCAGTATTTCCCTGCAACAAATCTCCCATTTAGTAGTCTGCTGCCAGAATTCTCTAATCTTGGAGATCCCTGCATCAAATCTTCAATTTACCGAACCTTCACATATCTTCCCTTTATTGGTGAACTGCACCAACACCCCCAATTCGTGGTACACTGTATTGAATCTGGACCACTAATCGTTTGCAACATTTGTCCTATTTACTGATTCACTGCCCGGGGTCTCCCAGTTGCTCCAATTCTCACAGTTATTGGCACCCTCCACCAGGTCTTTAATTCACTGATACCCCACACCAATTCTCCAATTCAGTGTTGCTTAGCACCATTTCCCCCAATTACTGATGTCCTGAACAAGTTCTCCACTCAGTGTTGCCTTAAACCAATCCTCATACTGACTGATGCTCTCGCCCAATTTAGAGGTGCCCTACTCTAAATCTTCCAAAATGTATTGACCTGCCCCAATTCTCCCATGTAGTTGCAACACAGCTTAACTCACCCATTTAGCACTGAACTGCACTAATTCACCCATTATCTGATGTCCTGTTGAAAATTCTCACATTTCGATAAGCCCTTGCGAAATTTATACATTTTGTATTTTATTGCAATGATTCTCCAATTTAGTGTAGAGCTTACAGAATTCTTAAATTTGGGCGTGAACAGGTTGGACTGAGGGATCTGTTTCCGTGCTGTACATCTCTAAGGCTGTAATTAGTGCTCCACTTCCCTGCACTAATTCTCCCATTTACCAATCCTGCACTAATTCGGGAATTTCACCAACTCACCCACTGAGGTTATCCTGCCCCAGTCCTCCCACTTAGAATTTAACGGCACCTGCATGAATTCTCCAATTATTGTTGTTCTGCATCAATTCCTTCCATTTAGTTGTTCCCTGATACACATTTCCAACGTACGGATGCCCTACTGATTATATTTGTTCATTTAGTGATGCACTGACCTGACTCTCCAATTTACCGATGCTTCCAACATTTCTTTTTCTTGATTCCCTGGCCCCTATTCCCCAGTTTAGACACGCTCTGCTCCAATTTTCTAATGTATAGACACTCCCACCAATTTTCCAATGTAATGGCACTGTGCACCGAATCTCCCATTTATTGATTCTCACCAAATCTCGAATTGACTCATACCCCTGTACTCCCTCTTCTCCTCACTGATGCCCGACCCCGATTCTACCATTTAAGGGTGCGCTACTCCAATTCTCCCATTCCCTGTTGCCATACACCCATTCTGGAATTGAGCTCCACTGTGCACCAGGTCTTCCATTCAGTATTTCCCTGCAAAAATTCTCCCATTTAGTCGACCGCTGACAGAATTCTCTAATCTTGGCAATCCCTGCATCATATCTCCAAATTCCCCAAACTGCAAATATCTCCACTTTCGTGGTGAACTCCCCCATTTTGTGGTGCAGTGTATTGAATCTCGACCACTAACCTTTTGCAACATTTGTCCTGTTTCCTGATTCACTGCCCGTGTTCTCCCATTTGCTCCAATCTCGAAGTTATCAGCACCATGCACCAGGTCCTTCTTTTACTGATACCCCACGCCAATTCCCCAATTCAGTGTTGCTGAGCATTATTTCCCCAATTACTGATGTCCTGAACAAATTCTCCATCCAGTTTTGCCTTCCCCCAATCCCCATACTGACTGATGCTTTCGTCCAATTTAGGGGTGCGCTACTCTAAATCTCCCTACCCTAATTCTGTCATTTAGTGCAACATAACGCACCCATTTAGTGCTGAACTGCACTAATTCACCCCGTATCTGATGCCCTGTTGCAAATTCTCACATTTCGATAAGCTCTTTACCAACTTTTCCAATTAGTAGTTTCTTGCAATGATTCTCCAATTTCGTGGAGACCTGCTAGAATTCTTAAATTTGGGCGTGGACAGGTTGGACTGAGGGATCTGTTTCCGTGCTGTACATCTCTAAGGCTGTAATTAGTGCTCCGCTTCCCTGCACCAATTCTCCCATTTCCCAATCCTGCACTAATTCAGGAATTTCACCAACTCACCCACTGAGGTTATCCTGTCCCAGTCCTCCCACTTCGAATTTAACGGCACCTGCATGAATTCTCCAAATAATGTTGCCTGCATCAATTCCTTCCATTTAGTTGTTCCCTGATACACATCTTCCACGTACGGATGTCTTGCTGTATTTTTTTCATTTAATGATGCACTGAACTGAATCTTCAATTTATCAATGCTTGCAACATTTCTTCTTTTTATTGTTTCCCTGCCCCTATTCCCCAATTTAGACATGCTCTGCTCCAATTTTCCAATATATTGGCACTCCCATCAATTTTCTAATGCAACGGCACTGTGCACCAATCTCCCATGTATTGTTTCCACCAAATCTCCCATTTACTCATATCCTGTAGTAATTGTTCCATTTTCTGATGCCTGAGCCCGATTCTACCATTTAAGGGTGCGCTACTCTAATTCTCCCATTTACTGTCGCCATGCACCAATTCTCTAATTTAGCTCCACTTTGCACCAGGTCTCTCATTTGCTGATGTCCCGCATCAATTCTTCAATTCTTTGTTTCCTCGCACCATTTCCCCCAATTACTGATGTCCTGAACAAGTTCTCCATTCAGTTTTGCCTTACACCAATCCTCATACTGACTGATGCTCTCGCCCAATTTAGGGGTGCCCTCCTCTCATTCCGCATCAAGTATTGTCATGTCCTAATTCTCCCATTTACTGCTAAACTGAAACTCTCCCATTCGGTTCTAACTGCACTAATTTGTCAATACCAGATCCCCATTCCAAATTCTCTTATTTCGATAAGCCCTTGCCCAATCCTTCCATTTAGTAGTTCCTTGGAATGATTCTCCATTTTTGTGGAGCACTGCCAGAATTCTAAGACTGAGTCATAGACAAGTTGGAGTGAAGTGTCTGTTTCCATGTTGTACATCTCTATGATTGTACGACTGTTTATGACTCCGCTGCTCTGCACCATTTATCCCATTTGCCAATCCTGCACAAATCCTAAAACTGCACCAACTCTCCCTTTGAGTATTATCCTGCCCAATATAAAGGCCGCTGCATAAAATCTCCAATTCCTGATGCCCTGCCTCAATTCTTTCCATTTAATTGCTCCCTGAATCACTTCTTCCACGTTCGCGTGCCCTGCTGAATTGTTTTCATTCAGTGATGCACGGAACTGAATCTCCAATTGAACGAACCTTGCAACATATCTTTTTATTGACTCCCTGGCCCCGGTTCCCCAATCAGGAATAGGTTCTTCTTGTACTTTTGAAACTGGTGTCATAATTCAAACTTTTATGTTGGGGCAGTAGAATTATCCTGTGGGTAGAGAACTGGCTCGAAGGTAGAAGACAGAGGGTGGTGGGGGAGGGCTGCTTTTCAGACTGAAGGCCTGTGACCAGCGGTGTGCCCCAAGGACCGGTGCTGGGTCCACTGTTGTTTTGTCATTTTATATAAATGATTTGGATGTGACCATCGGACGAATGGATAGTAAGTTGGCAAATGACAGTAAAATTGGAGGTGTGGAGGACAGTGAAGATGGTTACCTCAGAGGACAACGGGATCTTGATCAGATGGGCCAATGGGAAGAGGAGTGGCAGATGGAGATTAATTTAGATAAATGTGAGGTGCTGCATTTTGGAAAGGCAAAAGAGAGGAGGACAATTACACTGAATGGACAAGGTACTAGGGATGTTGGTAAACAAATAGACCTGGAGTGCAGCTTCATAGATCATTGAAGGTGGACTAACATTTCGATAGGATAGTGAAGAAAGCGTTTGTCATTTTTGTCTTTATTGCTCAGTTAATTGTGTAAAGGAGTTGGGAGGTCATGTTGCAGTATTGGTTCAGCCACGTTTGGTATATCGTGCAATTCTGGACTCCCTCCTATAAGAAGGGTGTTGTGAAACTTTAAAGGGTTCAGAAAAGATTTACAAGGATGTTGTCAAGGTTGGAGGGTTTGTGCTGGAGGTTAAGACTGTATAGGTTGGGGCTATTATCCCTGGAGCGTCAGTAGCTGAGGGTTAACCTTATAGAGATTCACAAAATCATGAAGGACCCTCAATAGGGTAAAAAGGCAAGGTGATTTCCCTGTGGTGTGGGAGTCCAGAAGCAGATGGCATATGTTAAAGTTGAGAGGGGAAACATAAAAGAGACCTAAGGGGAACATTTTTCAAGCAGAGGGCACTGTGTGCATGAGCTGCCAGAGGAAGTCGTGGAGGCTGGTAAAATTACAACATTTAAAAGGTATCTGGGTGGGTGTAGGAATTAAAAAGGGTTCAGAGGAAGTTGGGCCAGATTCTGACAAATAGGATGAGATTGACATCGGATATCAGTTCAGCATGGATGTGTTGGACTGAATGATTTGTTTCTGAGCTTATATTGCTCTGAGTGGGTTGAGCTCCGAATTTTAGATTTATGAAGCAGAAAATAAAGAATGGCACAGAGTTAGACCGAGAAATCCTGCTGATCTTAGCAGCTTTATCCTGTTTCCCTGATCCTTCTCCTTCAATCAATGCATTTTTCCGATCCTCATTCAGAATTCCTGGAGCTCTGTAACTGGCCTGGAACAATGTGTTGAAAGTCCTATTACAGTCCACACGAGGTACCTTTCCCACTGCCCTGCTCCCACGGCCTGCAATGCTGCAGACTGAGCAGACAACCCGAAGCACAATGATGAGCTCCTTCCGGCCCACGGCCCTCCTTCTCACTGAATGAAGACAACCACCAGAAGCAGAATCCAGCTCTTGTTTGAGCCTTGAATACCGGACTCTGTTTCACTGAGTGAAGATTGGACTCAGAAACAGAAATGAAATCAACTTCCGATCTGCATTGTGTCACTCTTTAAGATCTCTGTGTATCTGAGTTCAGGTCATTTGATTGGAGACTGTGGATAGTGGGTCCCCAGTGAAATGGAAAGAATGGTGGAGGAGCGAACTGAGGGACATCGCTCAAAGTGAGAATCAGAAAAATGCTATTCCGCGTTGGAAGGGTTTAAGGGGAATTGATGGCTCAGAAAAATGTTATGCGGATGTTTGTAAAACTTAGGAACACTGACTGTTTTGTGGCTGGAGTTTATTTTATCCTTGCGTAGATTTGACACATTAATCCTCCCTCCCCACCACTACAGAAGCTGTTGGAACTCTTCAGTGTTTCCAGCGGCTTCTGTAATTATTTCAGGATCCTGACGGGAGCAGTCTCTCACTTTTCGAACAAAACAAACCCATCCTTGTGCTGCAACCAATATTTCAATAAGAAATGGGAAGCAGCAGAGGGGAAAGCTTCTGAGATGCTGAGCAATGCTGCCCGGTTCCACACTGCAATCCACAGGAACCATCGCCAGGAAAAGCAAGGAACAATCTGACAGATCCGGTTATATTCTGGGACAGTGTAAATCTCTTGGTTATATATATTTAACCAGCCAGCACAGAATCAGTGCCCGAAACTGACGAGAGTGTAAATCTGCTGGTTATATATATATTTAACCAGCCAGCACAGAGTCAGTGCCCGAAACTGAGGACAGTGTAAATCTCCTGTTTATATATATTTATCCAGCCAGCACAGAGTCAGAGTCCTAAACTGAGGAGAGCGTAAATCTCCTGGTTAAAAATATTTAAACAGCCAGCACTGAGTCAGTGCCCGAAACTGAGGAGAGCGTAAATCTGCTGGTTATATATATTTAACCAGCCAGCACAGAGTCAGTGCCCGAAACTGAGGACAGTGTAAATCTCCAGTTTATATATATTTATCCAGCCAGCACAGAGTCAGAGTCCTAAACTGAGGAGAACGTAAATCTACTGGTTAAAAGTATTTAAACAGCCAGCACAGAGTCAGTGCCCGAAACTGAGGAGAGCGTAAATCTCCAGGTTATATATTTTTAAGCAGCCAACACAGAATCA
Organism: Chiloscyllium punctatum; assembly: GCF_047496795.1. Classification (NCBI taxonomy): domain Eukaryota; kingdom Metazoa; phylum Chordata; class Chondrichthyes; order Orectolobiformes; family Hemiscylliidae; genus Chiloscyllium; species Chiloscyllium punctatum. The sequence continues at coordinate 75,620,126 of NC_092768.1, forward strand.
GTGCCCGAAACTGACGGTAGTGTAAATCTCCTGGTTATATAAATTTAGCCAGCCAGCACAGAGTCATTGCCTTAAACTGAGGAGAGTGTAATCTCCTGGTTATATAAATTTAGCCAGCCAGCACAGAGTCATTGCCTTAAACTGAGGAGAGTTTAATTTCCTGGTTATATATATTTAACCAGCGAACACAGAGTCAATGCCCAAAACTGAGGAGAGCATAAATCACCTGAATATATATACTTAACCAGCCAGCACAGAGTCAGTGCCCAAAACAGAGGAGAGTGTCAATCTCCTGGCTATATATATTCAACCAGCCAGCACGGACTCAGTGCCCTAAACGCAGGAGAGTGTAAATCTCCTGGTTATATAAATTTAAACAGCCAGCACAGATCATGTTCCTAAACTGAGAAGAGGGTAAATCTCCTGGTTATATATATTTAACCAGCCAGGACAGAGACAGTGCCCAAAACTAAGGACAGTGTAAATCTCTAATTTATATATATTTAACGAGCCAGTATAGGGTCGGTGCCCTAAACTGAGGAGAGTGTAAATCTCCTGGCTTGATATATTCAACCAGCCAGCACAGATTCAGTGTCCTAAACTGGGGAGAGGGAAAATCTCCTGGTTATATATATTTAACCAGCCAACACAGAGTCAGTGCCCTAAACTGAGGAGAGTGTAAATCTCCAGACTACATATATCAAATCAGGCAGAACAGATTCAGTGCCCTAAACTGAGGAGAGTGTAAATCTCCTGGTTATCTATATTAAACCAGCCAGCACAGATTCAGTGCCCTCACCTGAGGAGAGGTTAAATCCCCTGGTTATATATATTCAACCAGCCAGCACGGACTCAGTGCCGTAAACTGAGAAGAGTGTATATCCCCATGTTGTATATATTTAAACAGCCAGCACAGAGTCAGTGCTGTAAACTGAGGAGATAGTAAATCTACTGGTTATACATATTTAACCAGCCAGTACAGATTCAGTGCCCGAAACTGAGGAGAGGGTAAATCTCCTGGTTATATATATTTAACCAGCCAGTACAGATTCAGTGCCCGAAACTGAGGAGAGAGTAAATCTCCTGGTTATATATATTTAACCAGCCAGAACAGATTCAGTGCCCGAAACTGAGGAGAGGGTAAATCTCCTGGTTATATATATTTAACCAGCCAGTACAGAGTCAGTGCCCGAAACTGAGGAGAGGGTAAATCTCCTGGTTATATATATTTAACCAGCCAGCACCAAGTCAGTGCCCTAAACTGAGGAGAGTGTAAATCTCCAGGGTATATATATAACCGGCCAGCACAGAGTCATTGCTCTAAACTGAAGAGGGGGTAAATCTCCAAGTTTTATATATATATTTAACCAGCCAGCACAGAGACATTGTCCTAACGTGAGGAGAGTGTAAATCTCCTGTTTATGTATATTTAAACAGCCAGCTCACAGCCAGTTCCCTAAACGGAGGAGAGAATAAAATATCCTGGTCATATAAATTTAACCAGCCAGCACAGAGTCATTGCCTTAAACTGAGGAGAGTGTAATCTCCTGGTTATATATATTTAACCAGCGAAAACAGAGTCAGTGGCCAAAACTGAGGAGAGTGTCAATCTCCTGGTGAAATATATTTAACCAGCCAGCGCAGAGTGAGTGCCCTAAACTGAGGACAGTGTAAATCGCCTGGTTATATATATTTAACCAGCCAGCACAGATCATGTCCCTAAACTGAGGAGAGTGTAAATCTCCTGGTAATATATATTTCATCAGCCAGGACAGAGACAGTGCCCAAAACAAAGGACAGTGTAAATCTCCTGGTTATATATATTTAACCAGCCAGTATAGAGTCAGTGCCCTAAACTGAGGAGAGTGTAAATTTCCTGGCTTGATATATTCAACCAGCCAGCACAGAGTCAGTGCCCTTAACTGAGAAGAGGGAAAATCTTCTGGTTATATATATTTGACCAGCCAGCACAGAGTCATTGCCCTAAACTGAGGAGAGTGTAAATCTCCTGGTTATATATAATTAACCAGCCAGCACAGAATCAGTGCCCTAAACAGAGGAGAGTGTAAATATCCTGGTTATAAATATTTAACAAGCCAGTACAGAGTCAGTGCCCTAAACTGAGGAGAGTGTAAATCTCCTGGCTAGGTATATTCAACCAGCCAGCAAAGAGTCAGTGCCCAAAACTGAGGAGAGCGTAAATCTCCTGGTTAAAAATATTTAAACATCCAGCACAAAGTCAGTGCCCTAAACTGTGGAGAGGGGACATCTTCTGGTTATATATATTTAACCAGCTAGCACAGAATCAGTGCCCTGAACTGAGGAGAGGGAAAATCCCCAGGTTATATATATTTAACCAGCCAGCACAGAGTCAGTGCCCTAAACTGAGGAGAGTGTAAACCTCCTGGGTATATATATTTAACCATCGTGACATAGTCAGCTCTCTAAACTGAGGAGAGTGTAAATCTCCTGGTTAAGTATATTTAACCAGCCAGCACAGGGTCAGTGCCCTAAAATGAGGACAGTGTAAATCTCCTCGTTTTTTAAATGAAAGCAGCCAGCACAGAGTCAGTGCCATAAACTAAGGACAGTGTACATCTGCTATTTATATATATTTAACCAGCCAGCAAAGAGTCAGTTCCCGAAACTGAAGAGAGTATAAATCTCCTGGTTATGTATTTATTTAAACAGCAAGTTCAGTGTCATTGCCCTAAACTGAGGAGAGTTTAAATCTCCTGGTTATATATATTTAACCAGCCAGAACAGATTCAGTGCCCTAAACTGAGGAGAGGGTAACTCCCCTGGTTATATGTATTTAACCAGCCAGAACAGATTCAGTGCCCTAAACCGAGGAGAGGTTAAATTTCCTGGATATATATGTTTAACCAGCCAAGACAGAGTCCTTGTCCTGAACTATTGAGAGTGTAAATCTCCTGGTTATATATATTTATCCAGCCAGCATAGACTCAGTGCCCTTAACAAAGGAGAGGTTAAATCTCCTGGTTATATATATTTAACCAGCCAGAACAGATTCTGTGTCCTAAACTGAGGAGAGGGTATATCTGCTGGTTATCTATATAGTTAACCAGCCAACACAGAGTCAGTGCCCAAAACCGTGGAGAGGTTAACTCTCCTGGTTATATATATTTACCAGATAGCACAGAATCAGTGCCTTAAAATGGGGAGTGGTTAAATGTCCTTGTTATATATATTTAACCAGCCAGTGCAGAGTCAGCACCCTAAACTGAGGAGACTGTAAATCTGCTGGTTATATATATATTTAACAAAGTCAGTGACCTAAACTGAGGAGAGGGAAAATCTCCAGATAATATATATTCAGACAGTCAGCACAGAGGAAGTGCCCAAAACTGTGGAGAGCGCAAATCTCCTGGTTAAAAATATTTAAACAGCCCGCACAGAGTCAGTGCCCTAAAGTGGAAAGGGGAAATCTTCTCGTTACATATATTTAAACAGCTAACACAGAGTCTGAGCCCTAAATTGAGGAGAGTGTAAATCTCCTGGTTATATATAATTAACCAGCCAGCACGGAGTCAGTGCCCTAAACTGATGAGAGGTTAAATTTCCTTGATATATCTATTTAAACAGCCAAGACAGAATCAGTTCCCTAAACTGTTGAGAGTGTAAATCTCCTGGTTATATATATTTAACCATCCAACATAGACTCAGTGCCCTAAAATGAGGAGAGGTTAAATCTCCTGGTAACATATATTCAGCCAGTCAGCACAGAGTTAGTGCCCAAAACTGTGGAGAGCGCATATTTCCTGTTAAATATATTCATAGAGCCAGAACAGAATCAGTGCCCTAAAGTGGTAGAGGGGAAATCTTCTAGTTATATATATTTAAACAGCCAGCACAGAGACAGTGCCCTAAAGTGGTAGAGGGGAAATCTTCTTGAGACATATATTTAACCAGCTAGCACAGAGTCAGAGTCCGAAATTGAGGAGAGTGTAAATCTCCTGGTTATATATATTAAACCAGCCAGCACAGACTCATTGCCTTAAACTGAGGAGGGTGTAAATTTCCTGGTTATATATTTTTAAACAGCCAGCACGGAGTCAGTGCCCTAAACTGATGAGAGGTTAAATTTCCCGGATATATATATTTAACCAGCCAACACAGAGTCAGTGCCCTAAACTGTTGAGAGTGTAATTCTCCTGGTTATATATATTTAACCATCCAACATAGACTCAGTGCCCTAAACTGAGGAGAGGCTAAATCTCCTGGTAACATATATTCAGCCAGTCAGCAAAGAGTTAGTGCCCAAAACTGTGGAGAGCGCAAATCTCCTGTTAAAAATATTTAAGGAGCCAGCACAGAGTCAGTGCCCTAAAGTGGTAGAGGGGAAATCTTCTAGTTATATATATTTAACCAGCCAGCACAGAGACAGTGCCCTAAACTGAGGAGAGGTGTAATCTCCTGGTTATATATATTTAACCAGCCAGCACAGATACAGTGCCCTAAACTGAGGAGAGTGTAAATTTCCTGGTTATATATATTTAACCAGCCAGCACAGAGTCAGTGCCATATACGGAGGAGAGTGTAAATCTCCTGGTTATATATATTTAACCAGCCAGCACAGAGTCAGTGCCCATAACTGAGGAGAGGGTAAATCCCCTGGTTATATATATTTAACCAGCCAACACAGAGTCAGTGCCCTAAACTGAGGAGCATCTAAATCTTCTTGTTATATATAATTAACCATCCAGCACAGAGTCAGTTCCCTAAACTGAGGAGAGGTTAAATTTCCTGGATATATATATATTTAACCAGCCAAGACCGAGTCAGTGCCCTACACTGTTGAGAGTGTAAATCTCCTGGTTATATATATTTAACCAGCCAACACAGAGTCAGTGCCCTAAACTGAGGAGAGTGTAAATCGCCTGGTTATATATATTTAACCAGCCAACACAGAGTCAGTGCCCTAAACTGAGGAGAGTGGAAATCTCCTGGTTATATATATTTAACCAGCCAGCACAGACACAGGGCCCTAAACTGAGGAGAGGTTAAATTTCCTGGATATTTATATTTAACCAGCCAAGACAGAGTCAGTGCCCTAAACTGTTGAGAGTGTAAATCTCCTGGTTATATATATTTATCCAGCCAGCATAGACTCAGTGCCCTGAACTGAGAAAAGTTAAAATCTCCTGGTTATACATATTTAACCAGCCAGCGCAGATTCTGTGCCCTAAACTGAGGAGAGGGTAAATCTGCTGGTTATGTATATAGTTAACCAGCCAGCACAGAGTCAGTGCCCAAAACTGAGGAGAGGTTAACTCTCCTGGTTATATATATTTATCCAGACAGCACAGAATCAGTGCCTTAAAATGGGGAGCGGGTAATTGTCCTGGATGTCTATATTTAACCAGCCAGTGCAGAGTCAGCACCCTAAACTGAGGAGACTGTAAATCTGCTGGTTATATATATATTTAACAAAGTCAGTGCCCTGAACTGAGGAAAGGGTAAATCTGCTGGTTTTATATATATATATTTAACAAAGTCAGTGCCCTGAACTGAGGAAAGGGTAAATCTGCTGGTTTTATATATATATATTTAACAGAGTCAGTGCCCTAAACTGAGGAGAGGGAAAATCTCCAGGTAATATATATTCAGACAGTCAGCACAGAGTTATGGCCGAAACTGTGGAGAGCGCAAATCTCCTGGTTAAAAATATTTAAACAGCCCGCACAGAGTCAGTGCCCTAAAGTGGAAAGGGGAAATCTTCTCGTTACATATATTTAAACAGCTAACACAGAGTCTGAGCCCTAAATTGAGGAGAGTGTAAATCTCCTGGTTATATATAATTAACCAGCCAGCACGGAGTCAGTGCCCTAAACTGATGAGAGGTTAAATTTCCTTGATATATCTATTTAAACAGCCAAGACAGAATCAGTTCCCTAAACTGTTGAGAGTGTAAATCTCCTGGTTATATATATTTAACCATCCAACATAGACTCAGTGCCCTAAAATGAGGAGAGGTTAAATCTCCTGGTAACATATATTTAACCAGACAACACAGAGTCAGTGCCATATACGGAGGAGAGTGTAAATCTCCTGGTTATATATATTTAACCATCCAGCACAGAGTCAGTGCCATGTACGGAGGAGTTTGTAAATCTCCTGGCTCGATATATTCAACCAGCCAGAACAGATTCAGTGCCCTAAACTGAGAACAGTGTAAATCTACTGGTTATATATATATATATACAACCAGCGCAGTGTCAGTGCCCTAAACTGAGGAGAGGGGAAATCTCCTGGTTATATATATTTAACCAGCCAGAACACATTCAGTGCCCTAAACTGAGAGGGTAAATCCCCTGGTTATATATATTTAACCAGCCAGAACAGATTCAGTGACCAAAACTGAGGAGAGTGTAAATCTCCTGGTTATATATATTTAACCAGCCAGCACAGAGTCAGTGCCCAAAACAGAGGAGAGTGTTAAACTCCAGGCTATACATATTCAACCAGCCAGCACAGAGTCAGTCCCCTAAAGTGAGGAGAGTATAAATCTCCTGGTTATATATCTTGAACCGGCCAGTACAGCTTCAGTGTGATAAACTGAGGAGAGTGTAAATCTCCTGGTTATATATATTGAACCAGCCAGCATAGACTCAGTGCCCTAAACCGAAGAGAGTGTAAATCTGCTGGTTATATATATTTAACCAGCCAGCACAGAGTCAGTGCCTTAAACTGAGGAGCGGTAAATGTCCTGGTTATATATCTTTAAACAGCCAGCGCTGAGTCAGTGCCCTAAACTGAGGAGAGGGTAAATCTGCTGGTTATGTACATATTTCACAGAGTCAGTTCCTTAAACTGTGGAGCGGTAAATGTCCTGGTTATATATCTTTAAACAGCCAGCGCTGAGTCAGTGCCCTATACTGAGGAGAGGGTAAATCTGCTGGTTATGTACATATTTCACAGAGTCAGTGCCTTAAACTGAGGAGAAGGAAAATCTCCTGGATAAAAATATTGAAACAGCCAGCACAGAGTCAGTTCCCTAAAGTGGTAGAGGGGAAATCTTCTCGTTATATATATTTAAACAGCCAGCACATAGAAACTGCCCGAAACTGAGGAGAGTGGTAATCTGCTGGTTATATATATTCAACCAGCAAGCACAGAGTCAGTGCTCTAAACTGAGGAGAGTGTAAATATCCTGGTTATATATATTTAACCAGCCAGTGCAGAGTCAGTGCCATAAACTGAGGAGTGTGTAAATCTGATGGGAAAAAAATATTTAATCAGCCAGCACAGATTCTGTGCCCTAAACTGAGTGGAGGCTAAATCTGCTGGTTATATATATATTTAACAGAGTCAGTGCCCGAAAATGTGGAGAGCGTAAATCTCCTGGTTAAAAATATTTAAACAGCCAGCACAGAATCAGTGCCGTAAAGCTGGAGAGGGAAAATCTTCTCGTTATATATATTTAAACTGCCAGCACAGTGTCAGTGCTCTAAACTGAGGAGAGGGGAAATCTCCTGGTTATATATATTAAACCAGCCATCACAGAGTCAGTGCCTTAAACTGAGGAGCGGGTAAATGTCATGGTTGTATATATTTAACCAGCCAGGACAGAGACAGTGCCCTAAACTAAGGACAGTGTAAATCTCCTGGTTATATATTTTTAACCAGACAGCATAGACTCAGTGCCCTAAACTGAGGAGAGGTTAAATCTCCTGGTTATATATATTTAACCAGCCAGCACAGAGTCAGTGCCTTAAACTGAGGAGTGGGTAAATGTCATGGTTGTATACATTTAACTAGCCAGCGCAGAGTCTGTGCCCTAAACTGAGGATAGTGTAAATCCCCTGGTTATATATATTCAACCAGCAAGCACAGAGTCAGTGCTCTAAACGAAGGAGAGTGTAAATCTCCAGGTTATATAGAATTAAGCAGCCAGCACAGAGTCAGTGCCCTAAACGAAGGAGAGTGTAAATCTCCTTGTTATATATTTTTAACCAGCCAAGACAGAGTGAGTGCCCGAAACTGAGGAGATTGTAAATCTCCTGGCTCAATAGATTCAACCAGCCAGCACAGAGTCAGTGCCCTAAACTGAGGAGAGGGTAAATCTGCTGGTTATATATATATTTAACCAGCCAGCACAGAGTCAGTGCCCAAAACTGAGGAGAGCGTATGTCTCCTGGTTAAAAATATTTAAACAGCCAGCGCAGAGTCAGTTCCCTAAAGTAGTAGAGGGGAAATCTTCTCGTTATATATAATTAAATAGCCAGCACAGAGTCAGTGCCCTAAACTGAGGAGAGGGGAAATATCCTGATTATATATATTTAACCAGCCAGCACAGATTCAGTGCCCTAAACTGAGGAGAGTGTAACTTTCCTGGTTATATATATATAACCAGCCAGCGCAGAGTCAGTGCCCAAAACAGAGGAGAGTGTAAATCTCCAGGTGATATATATTTAACCAGCCAGCACAGAGTCAGTGCCCAAAACAGAGGAAAGTGTTAAACTCCAGGCTATACATATTCAACCAGCCAGCACAGAGTCAGTCCCCTAAAGTGAGGAGAGTATAAATCTCCTGGTTATATATATTAAACCAGCCAGCATAGACTCAGTGCCCTAAACTGATGAGCGGTAAATCTCCTGGTTATATATATTTAAACAGACAGCACCGAGTCAGTGCCCAATACTGAGGAGAGGGTAAATCTGCTGGTTATATATATATTTCACAGAGTCAGTGGCTTAAACTGAGGAGAAGGAAAATCTCCTGGATAAAAATATTGAAACAGCCAGCACAGAGTCAGTGCCCTAAAGTGGTAGAGGGGAAATCTTCTCGTTATATATATTTAAACAGCCAGCACATAGAAACTGCCCGAAACTGAGGAGAGTGGTAATCTGCTGGTTATATATATTCAACCAGCAAGCACAGAGTCAGTGCTCTAAACTGAGGAGAGTGTAAATATCCTGGTTATATATATTTAACCAGCCAGTGCAGAGTCAGTGCCATAAACTGAGGAGTGTGTAAATCTGATGGGAATAAATATTTAATCAGCCAGCACAGATTCTGTGCCCTAAACTGAGTGGAGGGTAAATCTGCTGGTTTTATACATATTTAACAGAGTCAGTGCCCGAAAATGTGGAGAGCGTAAATCTCCTGGTTAAAAATATTGAAACAGCCAGCACAGAATCAGTGCCGTAAAGTTGGAGAGGGGAAATCTTCTCGTTATATATATTTAAACTGCCAGCACAGAGTCAGTGCCCTAAACTGAGGAGAGGGCAAACCTGGTTATATATATTAAGCCAGCCATCACAGAGTCAGTGCCTTAAACTGAGGAGCGTGTAAATGTCATGGTTGTATATATTTAACCAGCCAGCGCAGAGTCTGTGCCCTAAACTGAGGAGAGGGTAAATCTGCTGGTTATCTATATATTTAACCGGCCAGCACAGAGTCAGTGCCCTAAACTGAGGATAGTGTAAATCTCCTGGTTATATACAATTAACCAGCCATCGCAGAGTCAGTGCCGAAACTGAGGAAAGTGTAAATCCCCTGGTTATATATATTCGACCAGCAAGCACAGAGTCAGTGCCCTATACTGAGGAGAGGGTAAATCTGCTGGTTATGTACATATTTCACAGAGTCAGTGCCTTAAACTGAGGAGAAGGAAAATCTCCTGGATAAAAATATTGAAACAGCCAGCACAGAGTCAGTTCCCTAAAGTGGTAGAGGGGAAATCTTCTCGTTATATATATTTAAACAGCCAGCACATAGAAACTGCCCGAAACTGAGGAGAGTGGTAATCTGCTGGTTATATATATTCAACCAGCAAGCACAGAGTCAGTGCTCTAAACTGAGGAGAGTGTAAATATCCTGGTTATATATATTTAACCAGCCAGTGCAGAGTCAGTGCCATAAACTGAGGAGTGTGTAAATCTGATGGGAATAAATATTTAATCAGCCAGCACAGATTCTGTGCCCTAAACTGAGTGGAGGGTAAATCTGCTGGTTATATATATATTTAACAGAGTCAGTGCCCGAAAATGTGCAGAGCGTAAATCTCCTGGTTAAATATATTTAAACAGCCAGCTCAGAATCAGTGCCGTAAAGTTGGAGAGGGAAAATCTTCTCGTTATATATATTTAAACTGCCAGCACAGAGTCAGTGCCTTAAACTGAGGAGTGGGTAAATGTCATGGGTGTATACATTTAACCAGCCAGCGCAGAGTCTGTGCCCTAAACTGAGGATAGTGTAAATCTCCTGGTTATATATAATTAACCAGCCAGCACAGAGTCAGTGCCCTAAACTGAGGAGAGTGTAAATCCCCTGGTTATATATATTCAACCAGCAAGCACAGAGTCAGTGCTCTAAACGAAGGAGAGTGTAAATCTCCAGGTTATATAGAATTAAGCAGCCAGCACAGAGTCAGTGCCCTAAACGAAGGACAGTGTAAATCTCCTTGTTATATATTTTTAACCAGCCAAGACAGAGTGAGTGCATGAAACTGAGGAGATTGTAAATCTCCAGGCTCAATAGATTCAACCAGCCAGCACAGAGTCAGTGCCCTAAACTGAGGAGAGGGTAAATCTGCTGGTTATATATTATATTTAACCGGCCAGCACAGAGTCAGTGCCCAAAACTGAGGAGAGCGTATGTCTCCTGGTTAAAAATATTTAAACAGCCAGCGCAGAGTCAGTTCCCTAAAGTAGTAGAGGGGAAATCTTCTCGTTATATATAATTAAATAGCCAGCACAGAGTCAGTGCCCTAAACTGAGGAGAGGGGAAATATCCTGGTTATATATATTTAACCAGCCAGCACAGATTCAGTGCCCTAAACTGAGGAGAGTGTAACTTTCCTGGTTATATATATATAACCAGCCAGCACAGAGTCAGTGCCCAAAACAGAGGAGAGTGTAAATCTCCAGGTGATATATATTTAACCAGCCAGCAAAGAGTCAGTGCCCAAAACAGAGGAAAGTGTTAAACTCCAGGCTATACATATTCAACCAGCCAGCACAGAGTCAGTCCCCTAAAGTGAGGAGAGTATAAATCTCCTGGTTATATATATTAAACCAGCCAGCATAGACTCAGTGCCCTAAACTGAGGAGCGGTAAATCTCCTGGTTATATATATTTAAACAGCCAGCACCGAGTCAGTGCCCAATACTGAGGAGAGGGTAAATCTGCTGGTTATATATATATTTCACAGAGTCAGTGCCTTAAACTGAGGAGAAGGAAAATCTTTGGATAAAAATATTGAAACAGCCAGCACGGAGTCAGTGCCCTAAAGTGGTAGAGGGGAAATCTTCTCGTTATATATATTTAAACAGCCAGCACATAGAAACTGCCCGAAACTGAGGAGAGTGGTAATCTGCTGGTTATATATATTCAGCCAGCAAGCACAGAGTCAGTGCTCTAAACTGAGGAGAGTGTAAATATCCTGGTTATATATATTTAACCAGCCAGTGCAGAGTCAGTGCCATAAATTGAGGAGTGTGTAAATCTGATGGGAATAAATATTTAATCAGCCAGCACAGATTCTGTGCCCTAAACTGAGTGGAGGGTAAATCTGCTGGTTTTATACATATTTAACAGAGTCAGTGCCCGAAAATGTGGAGAGCGTAAATCTCCTGGTTAAAAATATTGAAACAGCCAGCACAGAATCAGTGCCGTAAAGTTGGAGAGGGGAAATCTTATCGTTATATATATTTAAACTGCCAGCACAGAGTCAGTGCCCTAAACTGAGGAGAGGGCAAATCTGGTTATATATATTAAGCCAGCCATCACAGAGTCAATGCCTTAAACTGAGGAGCGTGTAAATGTCATGGTTGTATATATCTTTAAATAGCCAGCATAGTTTCAGTGCTCTAAACTGAGGAGAGTGTAAATCTCCAGGTTATATATATTTCAACAGCCAGCACAGAGTCAGTTCCCGAAACTGAGGAGAGAATAAATCTCCTGGTTATATATATTTAAACAGCCAGCATAGAGTCATTGTCCTAAACTGAGGAGTGTGTAAATCTTCTGGTGATATCTATTTAACCAGACAACACAGAGTCAGTGCCCTTAACTGAGGAGAGAGTAAATCTCCTGTTTATATGTATTGAAACAGCCGGCACAGAGTCAGTGCCCTAAACTGAGGAGAGTGTAAATCTCCTGGTTATATATATTTAACCAGCCAGCACAGACTCAGTGCCCGAAACTGAGGAGAGTGTAAATCTACTGCTTATATATATTTAACCAGCAGGGACAGAGTCAGTGCCCTAAACTGAGGAGTGTAAATCTCCTGTTTATATATATTTAAACAGCCAGTATAAAGTCAGTGCCCTAAACTGAGGAGAGGGTAAATCTCCTGGTTATATATATTTAACTAGACCACACAGAGTCAGTGCCCTAAACTGAGGAGAGTGTAAATCTGCTGGTTATATATATTCAACCAGCCAGCACAGAGTCAGTGCCCTAAACTGAAGAGAGTGAAAATCTACTGGTTATATATATTTAACCAGCCAGGACAGAGTCAGTGCCCGAAACTGAGGAGAGTGTAAATCTCCTGGTTATATATATTTACCCAGCAGGGTCAGAGTCAATGCCCGAAACAGAGGAGAGTGTAATTCTCCTGATTATATATATTTAGCCAGCCAGCACAAACTCAGTGACCTAAACTGAGGGAGAGTGTAAATCTCCTGGTTATATGTATTTAACCAGTCAGCACAGAGTCATTGCCCTAAACTGATTCGAGTGCGTCAGCACAGAGTCATTGCCCCAAACTGAGTAGAGTGCCAATCTCCCGGTTATATATATTTTACCAGCAGGCGCAGAGTCAGTGCCCGAAACTTAGGAGAGTGTAAATCTCGTGTTTAGAAACATTTAACCACATAGCACTGACACAGTGCCCTAAACTGAAGAGAGTGTAAATCTCCTGGTTAAATATAATTAACCAGCCAGCACAGAATCAGTGCCCAAAACTGAGGAGAGTGTAAATCTCCTGGTTATATATAATTAACCAGCCAGCACAGAATCAGTGCCCAAAACTGAGGAGAGTGTAAATCTCCTGGTTATATATATTTAAACAGCCAGCACAGAATCAGTGCCCAAAACTGAGGAGAGTGTAAATCTCCTGGTTATATATAATTAACCAGCCAGCACAGAATCAGTGCCCAAAACTGAGGAGAGTGTAAATCTCCTGGTTATATATATTTAAACAGCCATCGCAGAGTCAGTGCCCTAAACTGAGGAGAGCGTAAATCTCCTGGCTATATGCATGCAACCAGCCAGCACGGACTCAGTGCCCTAAACTGTGGAGATTTATAAATCTCCTGGTTAAATATATAATTAACCAGCCAGCACAGAGTCAGTGCCCTTAACTGAGGAGAGGGTAAATCTGCTGGTTATATATATTTAACCAGGCGTCACAGAGTCATTGCCCTAAACTGCGGAGTTTGTAAATCTTCTAGTTATATATATTTAACCAGACAACACAGAGTCAGTGCCCTAAACTGAGGAGAGTGTAAATATTCTTGCTATCTATAATCATCCAGCCAGCACAGAGTCATTGCCCTATACTGAAGAGAGTGAAAGTCTCCTGGTTATATATATATATTTAAACTGCCAGCACAGAGTCAGTGCCCTAAACTGAGGAGAGTGTAAATCTCCTGGTTATATATATTTAATCCGCCAGCACAGACTCAGTGCCCGAAACTGAGGAGAGTGTAAATCTACTGCTTATATATATTTAACCAGCAGGGACAGAGTCAGTGCCCTAAACTGAGGAGTGTAAATCTCCTAGTTATATATATTTAACCAGCCAGTACAAAGTCAGTGCCCTAAACTGAGGAGAGGGTAAATCTCCTGGTTATATATATTTAACTAGACCACACAGAGTCAGTGCCCTAAACTGAGGAGAGTGTAGATCTCCTGTTTATATATATTTAAACAGCCAGCACAGCGTAAATGCACTAAACTGAGGAGAGTGTAGGTTTCCTGGTTACATATATTTAAACAGCCAGCATAGAGTCATTGCCCTAAACTGAGGAGAGTGTAAATCTTCTGGTGATATATATTTAACCAGACAACACAGAGTCAGTGCCCTAAACTGAGGAGAGTGTAAATCTCCTGTTTATTTCTATTTAAACAGACAGCACAGCGTAAATGCCCGAAACTGAGGAGAGTGTAAATCTCCACGTTATATATATTACACCAGCCAGCACAGAGTCAGTGCCCTAAACTGAGGAGAGTGTAAATCAGACTCAGTGCCCTAAACTGAGGAGCGTGTAAATCTCCTGGTTATATATATTTAACCAGCCAGCACAGAGTCATTGCCCCAACTGTGTCGAGTGCAAATCTTCCGGTTGTATATATTTTACCAGCAGGCGCAGAGTCAGTGACTGAAACTTAGGAGAGTGTATATCTCGTGTTTAGAAACATTTAACCACACAGCACGGACTCAGTGCCCGAAACTGAAGAGAGTGTAAATCTCCTGGTTAGATATATTTAACCAGCCAGCACAGAATCATTGCTTTAAACTGAGGAGAATGCAAACCTCCTGGTTTTATATATTTAAACAGCCAGCACAGAGTCACAGCCCGAAACTGAGGAGGGTGTAAAACTCGTGGTTATTTCTATTTTAACAGCCAGCGCAGAGTAGGAGCCCGAAAATTAGGATTAGGAAAGTGTAAATCTCCTGGTTATATACATTTAACCAGCCAGAACAGAGTCAGTGCCCTCAACTGAAGAGAGTGTAAATCTCCTGGTTATAGATATTAAAACAGCCAGCAGAGTCAGTGCCCTATACAGAGGAGAGTGTAAATCTCCTGGTTATATATATTTAACAAGACAGTATAGAGTCATTGCCCCAAACTATGTAGAGTGCAAATCTCCCGGTTATATATATTTTACAATCAGGCGCAGAGTCAGTGCCCGAAACTTAGGAGAGTGTAAATCCCGTGATTAGAAATATTTAACCTTTTAGCACTGACTCAGTGCCCTAAACTGAGGAGAGTGGAAATCTCCTGGTTAGATATATTTAACCAGCCAGCACGGAGTCAGTGCCCGAAACTGAGGAGAGTGTAAATTTCCTGGTAAGATATATTTAAACAGCCAACGCAGAGGCAGTACCTGAAAGTTCGGAAAGTGTAAATCTCCTGGTTATATATATACAACCAGCCAGCACAGAGTCAGTGCCCTAAACTGAGGAGAGTGAAAATCTACTGGTTATATATATTTGACCGGCCAGCACAGACTCAGTGCCCGAAACTGGGGAAAGTGTAAATCTCCTGGCTATATGCATGCAACCAGCCAGCACGGACTCAGTGCCCTAAACTGTGGAGATTTATAAATCTCCTGGTTATATATATAATTAACCAGCCAGCAGAGAGTCAGTGCCCTTAACTGAGGAGAGGGTAAATCTCCTGGTTATATATATTTAACCAGGCATCACAGAGTCATTGCCCTAAACTGCGGAGTTTGTAAATCTTCTAGTTATATATATTTAACCAGACAACACAGAGTCAGTGCCCTAAACTGAGGAGAGTGTAAATATTCTTGCTATCTCTAATCATCCAGCCAGCACAGAGTCATTGCCCTATACTGAAGAGAGTGAAAGTCTCCTGATTATATATATATTTAAACAGCCAGCACAGAGTCAGTGCCCTAAACTGAGGAGAGTGTAAATCTGCTGGTTATATATATTTAACCAGGCATCACAGAGTCATTGCCCTAAACTACGGAGGTTGTAAATCTTCTAGTTACATATATTTAACCAGACAACACAGAGTCAGTGCACTAAACTGAGGAGAGAGTAAATCCACTGGTTATATATATTTAACCAGCCAGCACAGCGTAAATGCCCTAAACTAAGGAGAGTGTAAATCTCCTTGTTATATATATTTAACCAGCCAGCACAGAGTCATTGCCCTAAACTGTGGAGGGTGTAAATCTTCTGGTTATATATATTTAACCAGACAACACAGAGTCAGTGCCAAAACTGAGGAGAGTGTAAATCTCCTGGTTATATATATTCAACTAGCCAACACAGCGTAAATGCCCTAAACTAAGGAGAGTGTAAATCTCCTTGTTATATATATTTAACCAGCCAGCACAGAGTCATTGCCCTAAACTGTGGAGGGTGTAAATCTTCTGGTTATATATATTTAACCAGCCAGCACAGTTCCAGTGCCTTAAACTGAGGAGAGTGTAAATCTCCTGGTTGTTTTTATTTAAACAGCCAGCACCGACTCAGTGCCCTAAACTGAGGAGATTTATAAATCTCCTGGTTATGTGCATATATATAACTAGCCAGCACATGTCATTGCCCTAAACTGAAGAGAGTGAAAATCTCCTGGTTATATATATTTAACCAGCCAGCACAGAGTCATTGCCCTAAACTGAGGAGAGCGTAAATCTCCTGGTTATGTATATTTAAATAGCCAGCACAGTTTCAGTGCCCTTAACTGAGGAGAGTGTAAATCTCCTGGTTATATATATTCAACCAGCCAGCACAGAGTCATTGCCCTAAACTGTGAAGGGTGTAAATCTTCTGGTTATGTATATTTAACCAGACAACACAGACTCAGTGCCCAAAACTGAGTAGAGAGTAATTCTCCTGCTCATATATATTTAACCAGCCAGCACAGAGTCAGTGCCCTAAACTGAGGGGAGCGTAAATCTACGGTTTATATATATTTAACCAGACAAAACAGAGTCAGTGCCCAAAACTGAGGAGAGTGTAAATAGCCAGGTTAAATATATTTAACCAGCCAGCACAGAGCCAGTGCCCGAAACTTAGGAGAGTGTAAATCTCCTGGTTATATATATTTTCACAGCCAGCACAGAGTCAGCGCCCACAACTTAGAAGAGTGTAGATCTCATGCTAATAGATATTAAACCAGCCAGCAGAGTCAGTACCCTAAACTGTGGAGAGTGAAAATCTCCTGGTTTTTATATTTAACCAGACAACACAGAGTCAGTGCCCTAAACTGAGGAGAGTGTAAATCTCCTGGATATATATATTTAAACAGCCAGCACAGCGTAAATGCCCGAAACTGAGGAGATTGTAAATCTCCTGGTTATATATAGTAACTCAGCCAGCACCAAGTCAGTGCCCTAAACTGAGGAGAGGGTATATCCACTGGTTATATATATTTAACCAGCCAGCACAGCGTAAATGCGCTAAACTGAGGAGAGTGTTATTCACCTGGTTATATATATTTAGCCAGCCAGAACAGACTCAGTGCCCTAAACTGAGGAGAGTATAAATCAGAGTCATTGCCCTAAACTGAGCAGAGCGTAAATCTTCCGATTAGATATATTTAACTAGGCAGCACAGAGTCTCTGCCCTAACCTGAGAATGGCGTGAATGTCCTGTTTGTACATATTTTTAAACAGCCAGTACAGCGGAAGTGCCCTGCACTGAGGAGAGAGTAAATCTCCTGGTTATATATATTTAACAAGCTAGCACAGAGTCATTGCCCCAAATTGAGGAGAGTGTAAATCTCCTGGTTATATATATTTAAACAGCCAGCACAGAGTCAGTGCCAGAAACTGAGGAGAGTGTAAATCTCCTGGTTATATATATTCAACCAGAAAGCACAGAGTCAGTGTCCTAAACTGTGGAGAGGGGAAATCTCCTGGTTATATATATTTTACCATCCAGCACAGAATCATTGCTCTAAACTGAGTTTAATGTAAATCTCTTGGTTATGTATATTTAAACAGCCAGCACAGAGTCAGTGCCCGTCACTGAGGAGAGTGGAACACTCGTGGTTATATACATTTTAACAGCCAGCACAGAGTCAGTGCCCTGAACGTGGGAGAGTGTAAATCTCCTGGTTTTATATATATATTTAACCAGCCAGCATAGAGTCAGTGCCCTAAACTGTTGATAGTGTAAGTCTCCTGGCTAGATATATTCAACCAGCCAGCACAGAGTCAGTGTCCTAAACTGTGCAGAGGGGAAGATCTCCTGGTTATATATATTTAACCAGCCAGCGCGGAGTCAGTGCCCTAAACTGAAGAGAGTGTAAATCTCCTGGTTATATATATTCAACCAGCCAGCACAGAGTCAGTGCCCTAAACTGAGGGGAGCGTAAATCTACGGTTTATATATATTTAACCAGACAACACAGAGTCAGTGCCCTCAACTGAGGAGAGCGTAATTCTCCTGGTTAAAAATATTTAAACAGCCAGCACAGAGTCAGTGCCCTAAACTGAGGAGAGGGGGCATCTTCTGGTTATATATATTTGACCAGCCAGCACGGAGTCACTGCACGAATCTGAGCAGAGCGCAAATCTCCTGGTTATATATATTTGAACAGCCAGCACAGAGTCAGTGTCCTAAACTGAGGAGACTGTAAATCTCCTGGTGAGATATATTAACCAGCAGGTGCAGAGTCAGTGCCCTAAACTGACGAGAGTGTAAATTTCCTGGTAAGATATATTTAAACAGTCAGTGCCCAAAAGTTAGGAAACTGTAAATCTCCTGGTTATATACATTTAACTAGACAGCACAGACTCAGTGCCCTAAACTTTGGAGGGTGTAAATCTCCTGGTTATATATTTTCAACCAGAAAGCACAGAGTCAGTGTCCTAAACTGTGGAGAGGGGAAATCTCCTGGTTATATACATTCAACCAGCCAGCACAGAGTCAGTGCCCTAAACCGAGGAGGGTGTAAATCCCCTGGTTATATATATTCAACCAGAAAGCACATAGTTAGTGTCCTATACTGTGCAGAGGGGAAATCTCCTGGTAATATATATTCAACCAGCCAGCACAGAGTCAGTGCCCTAAACTGACGATAGTGTAAATTTCCTGGTAAGATATATTTAAACAGTCAGCGCAGAGTCAGTGCCCGAAAGTTAGGAAAGTGTAAATCTCCTTGTTATATACATTTAACTAGACAGCAAAGACTCAGTGCCCTAAACTTTGGAGGGTGTAAATCTCCTGGTTATATATATTCAACCAGAAAGCACAGAGTCAGTGTCCTAAACTGTGGAGAGGGGAAATCTCCTGGTTATATACATTCAACCAGCCAGCACAGAGTCAGTGCCCTAAACCGAGGAGGGAGTAAATCCCCTGGTTATATATATTCAACCAGCCAGCACAGAGTCAGTGCCCTAAACTGAGGAGAGGGGACATCTTCTGGTAATATATATTCAACCAGCCAGCACAGAGTCAGTGCCCTAAACTGAGGAGAGGGGACATCTTCTTGTAATATATATTTAACCAGCCAGCACGGAGTCAGTACCCGAAACTGAGGAGAGTGTAAATCTCCTGGTTATATATATTTAAACAGCCAGCACCAAGTCAGTGTTCAAAACTGAGGTCAGTATAAATCTCCTGGTTATATGTATTTCAATAGCCTGAACAGTTTCAGTGCCCTAAACTGAGGAGATTTATAAATCTCCTGGTTGTATATATTTAATCAGCCAGCACAGAGTCAGTGCCCTAAACTGAGGAGAGGGGACATCTTCTGGTTATATATATTTAACCAGCCAGCACAGAGTCAGTGCCCGAAACTGAGTAGAGTGTAAATCTCCTGGTTATATATAATTAACCAGCCAGCACAGAATCAGTGCCCGAAACTGAGGAGAGTTTAATTCTCCTGGTTGTATATATTTAAACAGCCAGCACAGAGTCAGTGCCCGAAACTAAGGGCAGTGTAAATCTCCTGGCTATATGCATGCAACCAGCCAGCACGGACTCAGTGCCCTAAAATGTGGAGATTTATAAATCTCATGGTTATATATATAATTAAACAGCCAGCACAGAGTCATTGCCCTAAACTGAAAAGAGAGTAAATCTCCTGGTTATATATATTTAAATAGCCAGCACAGTTTCAGTGCCCTTAACTGAGGAGAGGGTAAATCTGCTGGTTATATATATTTAAGCAGCCAGCACAGAGTCTTTGCCCTAAACTGTGGAGGGTGTAAATCTCCTGGTTATATATATTTTCACAGCCAGCACAGAGTCAGCGCCCACAACTTAGAAGAGTGTAGATCTCATGCTAATAGATATTAAACCAGCCAGCAGAGTCAGTACCCTGAACTGTGGAGAGTGTAAATCTCCTGGTTTTTATATTTAACCAGACAACACAGAGTCAGTGCCCTAAACTGAGGAGAGTGTAAATCTCCTGGATATATAGATTTAAACAGCCAGCACAGCGTAAATGCCCGAAACTGAGGAGATTGTAAATCTCCTGGTTATATATATTACCTCAGCCAGCACCAAGTCAGTGCCCTAAACTGAGGAGAGGGTAAATCCACTGGTTATATATATTTAAACAGCCAGCACAGCGTAAATGCGCTAAACTGAGGAGAGTGTTATTCACCTGGTTATATATATTTAGCCAGCCAGAACAGACTCAGTGCCCTAAACTGAGGAGAGTATAAATCAGAGTCATTGCCCTAAACTGAGCAGAGCGTAAATCTTCCGATTAGATATATTTAACTAGGCAGCACAGAGTCTCTGCCCTAACCTGAGGATGGCGTGAATGTCCTGTTTGTATATATTTTTAAACAGCCAGTACAGCGGAAAGTGCCCTGAACTGAGGAGAGAGTAAATCTCCTGGTTATATATATTTAACAAGCTCGCACAGAGTCATTGTCCCAAATTGAGGAGAGTGTAAATCTCCTGGTTATATATATTTAACCAGCCAGCACAGAGTCAGTGCCCTAAACTGAGGGGAGCGTAAATCTACGGTTTATATATATATTAACCAGACAACACAGAGTCAGTGCCCAAAACTGAGGAGAGTGTAAATAGCCAGGTTAAATATATTCAACCAGCCCGCACAGAGACAGTTCCCGAAACTGAGGAGAGTGGAAAACTCGTGGTTATATACATTTTAACAGCCAGCACAGAGTCAGTGCCCTGAACGTGGGAGAGTGTAAATCTCCTGGTTATATATATATTTAACCAGCCAGCTAAGAGTCAGTGCCCTAAACTGTTGATAGTGTAAATCTCCTGGCTAGATATATTCAACCAGCCAGCACAGAGTCAATGACCTAAACTGAGGAGAGTATAAATCTCCTGGTTAGATATATTTAACCAGCAAGCGTAGAGTAAGTGCCCTAAACTGAGGAGAGTGTAAATATTCTTGCTATCTATAATCATCCAGCCAGCACAGAGTCAGTGCCCTATACTGAAGAGAGTGAAAGTCTCCTGATTATATATATTTAACCAGCCAGGACAGAGTCAGTGCCCTAAACTGAGGACAGTGTAAATCTCCTGGCTATATGCATGCAACCAGCCAGCACGGATTCAGTCCCCTAAACTGTGGAGATTTATAAATCTCCTCGTTACACATATAATTAACCAGCCAGCACAGAGTCAGTGCCCTTAACTGAGGAGAGGGTAAATCTGCTGGTTATATATATTTAACCAGGCATCACAGAGTCATTGCCCTAAACTACGGAGGTTGTAAATCTTCTAGTTACATATATTTAACCAGACAACACAGAGTCAGTGCACTAAACTGAGGAGAGAGTAAATCCACTGGTTATATATATTTAACCAGCCAGCACAGCGTAAATGCCCTAAACTAAGGAGAGTGTAAATCTCCTTGTTATATATATTTAACCAGCCAGCACAGAGTCATTGCCCTAAACTGTGGAGGGTGTAAATCTTCTGGTTATATATATTTAACCAGACAACACAGAGCCAGTGCCAAAACTGAGGAGAGTGTAAATCTCCTGATTATATATATTCAACCAGCCAGCACAGTTCCAGTGCCCGAAACTGAGGAGAGTGTAAATCTCCTGGTTGTTTTTATTTAAACAGCCAGCACCGACTCAGTGCCCTAAACTGAGGAGATTTATAAATCTCCTGGTTATGTGCATATATATAACTAGCCAGCACAGAGTCATTGCCCTAAACTGAAGAGAGTGAAAATCTCCTGCTCATATATATTCAACCAGCCATCACAGAGTCATTGCCCTAAACTGTGGAGGGTGTAAATCTTCTGGTTATGTATATTTAACCAGACAACACAGACTCAGTGCCCAAAACTGAGTAGAGTGTAATTCTCCTGCTCATATATATTTAACCAGCCAGCACAGAGTCAGTGCCCTAAACTGAGGGGAGCGTAAATCTACGGTTGAGATATATTTAACCAGACAACACAGAGTCAGTGCCCTTAACTGAGGAGAGGGTAAATAGCCAGGTTAAATATATTTAACCAGCCAGCACAGAGCCAGTGCCCGAAACTGAGGAGAGTGTAAATCTCCTGGTTATATATATTTTCACAGCCAGCACAGAGTCAGCGCCCACAACTTAGAAGAGTGTAGATCTCATGCTAATAGATATTAAACCAGCCAGCAGAGTCAGTACCCTGAACTGTGGAGAGTGAAAATCTCCTGGTTTTTATATTTAACCAGACAACACAGAGTCAGTGCCCAAAACTGAGGAGAGTGTAAATAGCCAGGTTAAATATATTCAACCAGCCCGCACAGAGACAGTTCCCGAAACTGAGGAGAGTGTAAATCTCCTGGTTATATATATTCAACCAGAAAGCACAGAGTCAGTGTCCTAAACTGTGGAGAGGGGAAATCTCCTGGTTATATATATTTTACCAGCCAGCACAGAATCATTGCTCTAAACTGAGTTTAATGTAAATCTCTTGGTTATGTATATTTAAACAGCCAGCACAGAGTCAGTGCCCGAAACTGAGGAGAGTGGAAAACTCGTGGTTATATACATTTTAACAGCCAGCACAGAGTCAGTGCCCTGAACGTGGGAGAGTGTAAATCTCCTGGTTATATATATATTTAAACAGCCAGCTTAGAGTCAGTGCCCTAAACTGTTGATAGTGTAAGTCTCCTGGCTAGATATATTCAACCAGCCAGCACAGAGTCAGTGCCCTAAACTGAGGAGAGCGTAATTCTCCTGGTTAAAAATATTTAAACAGCCAGCACAGAGTCAGTGCCCTAAACTGAGGAGAGGGGACATCTTCTGGTTATATATATTTGACCAGCCAGCACGGAGTCACTGCACGAATCTGAGGAGAGCGCAAATCTCCTGGTTATATATATTTGAACAGCCAGCACAGAGTCAGTGTCCCAAACTGAGGAGACTGTAAATCTCCTGGTGAGATATATTAACCAGCAGGTGCAGAGTCAGTGCCCTAAACTGACGAGAGTGTAAATTTCCTGGTAAGATATATTTAAACAGTCAGTGCCCGAAAGTTAGGAAACTGTAAATCTCCTGGTTATATACATTTAACTAGACAGCACAGACTCAGTGCCCTAAACTTTGGAGGGTGTAAATCTCCTGGTTATATATTTTCAACCAGAAAGCACAGAGTCAGTGTCCTAAACTGTGGAGAGGGGAAATCTCCTGGTTATATACATTCAACCAGCCAGCACAGAGTCAGTGCCCTAAACCGAGGAGGGTGTAAATCCCCTGGTTATATATATTCAACCAGAAAGCACATAGTTAGTGTCCTATACTGTGCAGAGGGGAAATCTCCTGGTAATATATATTCAACCAGCCAGCACAGAGTCAGTGCTCTAAACTGACGATAGTGTAAATTTCCTGGTAAGATATATTTAAACAGTCAGCGCAGAGTCAGTGCCCGAAAGTTAGGAAAGTGTAAATCTCCTTGTTATATACATTTAACTAGACAGCAAAGACTCAGTGCCCTAAACTTTGGAGGGTGTAAATCTCCTGGTTATATATATTCAACCAGAAAGCACAGAGTCAGTGTCCTAAACTGTGGAGAGGGGAAATCTCCTGGTTATATACATTCAACCAGCCAGCACAGAGACAGTGCCCTAAACCGAGGAGGGAGTAAATCCCCTGGTTATATATATTCAACCAGCCAGCATAGAGTCAGTGCCCTAAACTGAGGAGAGGGGACATCTTCTGGTAATATATATTCAACCAGCCAGCACAGAGTCAGTGCCCTAAACTGAGGAGAGGGGACATCTTCTTGTAATATATATTTAACCAGCCAGCACGGAGTCAGTACCCGAAACTGAGGAGAGTGTAAATCTCCTGGTTATATATATTTAAACAGCCAGCACCAAGTCAGTGTTCAAAACTGAGGTCAGTATAAATCTCCTGGTTATATGTATTTCAATAGCCTGAACAGTTTCAGTGCCCTAAACTGAGGAGATTTATAAATCTCCTGGTTGTATATATTTAATCAGCCAGCACAGAGTCAGTGCCCTAAACTGATGAGAGGGGACATCTTCTGGTTATATATATTTAACCAGCCAGCACAGAGTCAGTGCCCGAAACTGAGTAGAGTGTAAATCTCCTGGTTATATATAATTAACCAGCCAGCACAGAATCAGTGCCCGAAACTGAGGAGAGTTTAATTCTCCTGGTTGTATATATTTAAACAGCCAGCACAGAGTCAGTGCCCGAAACTAAGGGCAGTGCAAATCTCCTGGCTATATGCATGCAACCAGCCAGCACGGACTCAGTGCCCTAAAATGTGGAGATTTATAAATCTCATGGTTATATATATAATTAAACAGCCAGCACAGAGTCATTGCCCTAAACTGAAAAGAGAGTAAATCTCCTGGTTATATATATTTAAATAGCCAGCACAGTTTCAGTGCCCTTAACTGAGGAGAGGGTAAATCTGCTGGTTATATATATTTAAGCAGCCAGCACAGAGTCTTTGCCCTAAACTGTGGAGGGTGTAAATCTCCTGGTTATATATATTTTCACAGCCAGCACAGAGTCAGCGCCCACAACTTAGAAGAGTGTAGATCTCATGCTAATAGATATTAAACCAGCCAGCAGAGTCAGTACCCTGAACTGTGGAGAGTGTAAATCTCCTGGTTTTTATATTTAACCAGACAACACAGAGTCAGTGCCCTAAACTGAGGAGAGTGTAAATCTCCTGGATATATAGATTTAAACAGCCAGCACAGCGTAAATGCCCGAAACTGAGGAGATTGTAAATCTCCTGGTTATATATATTACCTCAGCCAGCACCAAGTCAGTGCCCTAAACTGAGGAGAGGGTAAATCCACTGGTTATATATATTTAAACAGCCAGCACAGCGTAAATGCGCTAAACTGAGGAGAGTGTTATTCACCTGGTTATATATATTTAGCCAGCCAGAACAGACTCAGTGCCCTAAACTGAGGAGAGTATAAATCAGAGTCATTGCCCTAAACTGAGCAGAGCGTAAATCTTCCGATTAGATATATTAAACTAGGCAGCACAGAGTCTCTGCCCTAACCTGAGGATGGCGTGAATGTCCTGTTTGTATATATTTTTAAACAGCCAGTACAGCGGAAAGTGCCCTGAACTGAGGAGAGAGTAAATCTCCTGGTTATATATATTTAACAAGCTCGCACAGAGTCATTGTCCCAAATTGAGGAGAGTGTAAATCTCCTGGTTATATATATTTAACCAGCCAGCACAGAGTCAGTGCCCTAAACTGAGGGGAGCGTAAATCTACGGTTTATATATATATTAACCAGACAACACAGAGTCAGTGCCCAAAACTGAGGAGAGTGTAAATAGCCAGGTTAAATATATTCAACCAGCCCGCACAGAGTCAGTGTCCTAAACTGTGGAGAGGAGAAATCTCCTGGTTATATATATTCAACCAGAAAGCACAGAGTCAGTGTCCTAAACTGTGGAGAGGAGAAATCTCCTGGTTATATATATTTTAACATCCAGCACAGAATCATTGCTCTAAACTGAGTTTAATGTAAATCTCTTGGTTATGTATATTTAAACAGCCAGCACAGAGTCCGTGCCCGAAACTGAGGAGAGTGGAAAACTCGTGGTTATATACATTTTAACAGCCAGCACAGAGTCAGTGCCCTGAACGTGGGAGAGTGTAAATCTCCTGGTTATATATATATTTAACCAGCCAGCTAAGAGTCAGTGCCCTAAACTGTTGATAGTGTAAATCTCCTGGCTAGATATATTCAACCAGCCAGCACAGAGTCAATGACCTAAACTGAGGAGAGTGTAAATCTCCTGGTTAGATATATTTAACCAGCAAGCGTAGAGTAAGTGCCCTAAACTGAGGAGAGTGTAAATATTCTTGCTATCTATAATCATCCAGCCAGCACAGAGTCAGTGCCCTATACTGAAGAGAGTGAAAGTCTCCTGATTATATATATTTAACCAGCCAGGACAGAGTCAGTGCCCTAAACTGAGGACAGTGTAAATCTCCTGGCTATATGCATGCAACCAGCCAGCACGGATTCAGTCCCCTCAACTGTGGAGATTTATAAATCTCCTCGTTATATATATAATTAACCAGCCAGCACAGAGTCAGTGCCCTTAACTGAGGAGAGGGTAAATCTGCTGGTTATATATATTTAACCAGGCATCACAGAGTCATTGCCCTAAACTACGGAGGTTGTAAATCTTCTAGTTACATATATTTAACCAGACAACACAGAGTCAGTGTACTAAACCGAGGAGAGAGTAAATCTCCTGGTTAGATATACTTAACCAGCAAGCGTAGAGTAAGTGCCCTAAACTGAGGAGAGTGTAAATCTCCTGGTTATATATATTCAACCAGAAAGCACAGAGCCAGTGTCCTAAACTGTGCAGAGGGGAAAATCTCCTGGTTATATATAATTAACCAGCCAGCACAGAGTCATTGCCCTAAACTGAAAATAGCGTAAATCTCCTGGTTATATATATTTAAATAGCCAGCACAGTTTCAGTGCCCTTAACTGAGGAGAGGGTAAATCTGCTGGTTATATATATTTAACCAGGCATCACAGAGTCATTGCCCTAAACTACGGAGGTTGTAAATCTTCTAGTTACATATATTTAACCAGACAACACAGAGTCAGTGCACTAAACTGAGGAGAGAGTAAATCCACTGGTTATATATATTTAACCAGCCAGCACAGCGTAAATGCCCTAAACTAAGGAGAGTGTAAATCTCCTTGTTATATATATTTAACCAGCCAGCACAGAGTCATTGCCCTAAACTGTGGAGGGTGTAAATCTTCTGGTTATATATATTTAACCAGACAACACAGAGCCAGTGCCAAAACTGAGGAGAGTGTAAATCTCCTGGTTATATATATTCAACCAGCCAGCACAGTTCCAGTGCCCGAAACTGAGGAGAGTGTAAATCTCCTGGTTGTTTTTATTTAAACAGCCAGCACCGACTCAGTGCCCTAAACTGAGGAGATTTATAAATCTCCTGGTTATGTGCATACATATAACTAGCCAGCACAGAGTCATTGCCCTAAACTGAAGAGAGTGAAAATCTCCTGCTCATATATATTCAACCAGCCAGCACAGAGTCATTGCCCTAAACTGTGGAGGGTGTAAATCTTCTGGTTATGTATATTTAACCAGACAACACAGACTCAGTGCCCAAAACTGAGTAGAGTGTAATTCTCCTGCTCATATATATTTAACCAGCCAGCACAGAGTCAGTGCCCTAAACTGAGGGGAGCGTAAATCTACGGTTGAGATATATTTAACCAGACAACACAGAGTCAGTGCCCTTAACTGAGGAGAGGGTAAATAGCCAGGTTAAATATATTTAACCAGCCAGCACAGAGCCAGTGCCCGAAACTTAGGAGAGTGTAAATCTCCTGGTTATATATATTTTCACAGCCAGCACAGAGTCAGCGCCCACAACTTAGAAGAGTGTAGATCTCATGCTAATAGATATTAAACCAGCCAGCAGAGTCAGTACCCTGAACTGTGGAGAGTGAAAATCTCCTGGTTTTTATATTTAACCAGACAACACAGAGTCAGTGCCCAAAACTGAGGAGAGTGTAAATAGCCAGGTTAAATATATTCAACCAGCCCGCACAGAGACAGTTCCCGAAACTGAGGAGAGTGTAAATCTCCTGGTTATATATATTCAACCAGAAAGCACAGAGTCAGTGTCCTAAACTGTGGAGAGGGGAAATCTCCTGGTTATATATATTTTACCAGCCAGCACAGAATCATTGCTCTAAACTGAGTTTAATGTAAATCTCTTGGTTATGTATATTTAAACAGCCAGCACAGAGTCAGTGCCCGAAACTGAGGAGAGTGGAAAACTCGTGGTTATATACATTTTAACAGCCAGCACAGAGTCAGTGCCCTGAACGTGGGAGAGTGTAAATCTCCTGGTTATATATATATTTAAACAGCCAGCTTAGAGTCAGTGCCCTAAACTGTTGATAGTGTAAGTCTCCTGGCTAGATATATTCAACCAGCCAGCACAGAGTCAGTGACCTAAACTGAGGAGAGTGTAAATCTCCTGGTGAGATATATTTAACCAGCAAGCGTAGAGTAAGTGCCCTAAACTGAGGAGAGTGTAAATCTCCTGGTTATATATATTCAACCAGAAAGCACAGAGCCAGTGTCCTACACTGTGCAGAGGGGAAAATCTCCTGGTTATATATATTCAACCAGCCAGCACAGAGTCAGTGCCCTAAACTGAGGAGAGGGGACATCTTCTGGTAATATATATTTAACCTGCCAGCACGGAATCAGTGCCCTAAACTGAGGAGAGTGTAAATCTCCTGGTTATATATATTCAACCAGCCAGCACAGAGTCAGTGCCCGAAACTGAGGAGAGTGTAAATCTCTTGGTTATATATATTTAAACAGCCAGCACCAAGTCAGTGTCCAAAAATGAGGTGAGTGTAAATCTCCTGATTATATATATTCAACCAGAAAGCACAGAGTCAGTGTCCTAAACTGTGGAGAGGGGAAATCTCCTGGTTATATATATTCAACCAGCCAGCACAGAGTCAGTGCCCTAAACTGAGGAGAGCGTAAATCGCCTGGTTATATATATTCAACCAGCCAGCACAGAGTCAGTGCCCTAAACTGTGGAGAGGGGACATCTTCTGGTAATATATATTTAACCAGCCAGCACAGAGTCAGTGCCCTAAACGGAGGAGAGCGTAAATCGCCTGGTTATATATATTTAACCAGCCAGCACAGAGTCAGTGCCCGAAACTGAGGAGAGTGTAAATCTCCTGGTTATATATATTTAAACAGCCAGCACCAAGTCAGTGTCCAAAACTGAGGTGAGTATAAATCTCCTGGTCATATGTATTTCAATAGGCTGAACAGTTTCAGTGCCCTAAACTGAGGAGAGTTTAAATCTCCTGGTTGTATATATTTAAACAGCCAGCACAGTTTCAATGCCCTAAACTGAGGAGAGGGTAAATCTCCTGGTTATATATTATCAACCAGCCAGCACAGAGTCAGTGCCCTAAACTGAGGAGAGTGTAAATCTCCTGGTTATATATATTTAACCAGCCAGCACAGAGTCAGTGCCCGAAACTGAGTAGAGTGTAAATCTCCTGGTTATATATAATTAACCAGCCAGCACAGAATCAGTGCCCAAAACTGAGGAGAGTGAAAATCTCCTGGTTGTATCTATTTAAACAGCCAGCACAGAGTCAGTGCCCGAAACTAAGGACAGTGCAAATCGCCTGGCTATATGCATGCAACCAGCCAGCACGGACTCGGTGCCCTAAACTGTGGAGATTTATAAATCTCATGGTTTTATATATATAATTAACCAGCCAGCACAGAGTCATTGCCCTAAACTGAAAAGAGCGTAAATCCCCTGGTTATATATATTTAAATAGCCAGCACAGTTTCAGTGCCCTTAACTGAGGAGAGGGTAAATCTGCTGGTTATATGTATTTAAGCAGCCAGCACAGAGTCATTGCCCTCAACTGTGGAGGGTGTAAATCTCCTGGTTATATATATTTTCACAGCCAGCACAGAGTCAGCGCCCACAACTTAGAAGAGAGTAGATCTCATGCTAATAAATATTAAACCAGCCAGCAGAGTCAGTACCCTGAACTGTGGAGAGTGTAAATCTCCTAGTTATATATATTTAAACAGCCAGCACAGTTTCAGTGCCCTAAACTGAGGAGAGGGTAAATCTCCTGGTTATATATTATCAACCAGCCAGCACAGAGTCAGCGCCCTAAACTGAGGAGAGTGTAAATCTCCTGGTTATATATATTTAACCAGCCAGCACAGAGTCAGTGCCCGAAACTGAGTAGAGTGTAAATCTCCTGGTTATATATAATTAACCAGCCAGCACAGAGTCATTGCCCTAAACTGAAAATAGCGTAAATCTCCTGGTTATATATATTTAAATAGCCAGCACAGTTTCAGTGCCCTTAACTGAGGAGAGGGTAAATCTGCTGGTTATATATATTTAAGCAGCCAGCACAGAGTCATTGCCCTAAACTGTGGAGGGTGTAAATCTCCTGGTTATATATATTTTCACAGCCAGCACAGAGTCAGCGCCCACAACTTAGAAGAGAGTAGATCTCATGCTAATAGATATTAAACCAGCCAGCAGAGTCAGTACCCTGAACTGTGGAGAGTGTAAATCTCCTGGTATTTATATTTAACCAGACAACACAGAGTCAGTGCCCTAAACTGAGGAGAGTGTAAATCTCCTGGATATATAGATTTAAACAGCCAGCACAGCGTAAATGCCCGAAACTGAGGAGATTGTAAATCTCCTGGTTATATATATTACCTCAGCCAGCACCACGTCAGTGCCCTAAACTGAGGAGAGGGTAAATCCACTGGTTATATATATTTAAACAGCCAGCACAGCGTAAATGCGCTAAACTGAGGAGAGTGTTATTCACCTGGTTATATATATTTAGCCAGCCAGAACAGACTCAGTGCCCTAAACTGAGGAGAGTATAAATCAGAGTCATTGCCCTAAACTGAGCAGAGTGTAAATCTTCCGATTAGATATATTTAACCAGGCAGCACAGAGTCTCTGCCCTAAACTGAGGATGGCGAGAATGTCCTGTTTGTATATATATTTAAACAGCCAGCACAGAGTCAGTGCCCGAAACTAAGGACAGTGCAAATCTCCTGTCTATATGCATGCAACCAGCCAGCACGGACTCGGTGCCCTAAACTGTGGAGATTTATAAATCTCATGGTTTTATATATATATTTAACCAGCCAGCACAGAGTCAGTGCCCTAAACTGAGGGGAGCGTAAATCTACGGTTTATATACATTTAACCAGACAACACAGAGTCAGTGCCCAAAACTGAGGAGAGTGTAAATAGCCAGGTTAAATATATTCAACCAGCCCGCACAGAGACAGTGCCCGAAACTGAGGAGAGTGTAAATAGCCAGGTTAAATATATTTAACCAGCCAGCACAGAGCCAGTGCCCGAAACTTAGGAGAGTGTAAATCTCCTGGTTATATATATTTTCACAGCCAGCACAGAGTCAGCGCCCACAACCTAGAAGAGTGTAGATCTCATGCTAATAGATATTAAACCAGCCAGCAGAGTCAGTACCCTGAACTGTGGAGAGTGTAAATCTCCTGGTTTTTATATTTAACCAGACAACACAGAGTCAGTGCCCTAAACTGAGGAGAGTGTAAATCTCCTGGATATATATATTTAAACAGCCAGCACAGCGTAAATGCCCGAAACTGAGGAGATTGTAAATCTCCTGGTTATATATATTACCTCAGCCAGCACCAAGTCAGTGACCTAAACTGAGGAGAGGGTAAATCCACTGGTTATATATATTTAACCAGCCAGCAGAGTCAGTGCCCTACGTGAGGAGAGTGTAAATCTCCTGTTTATATATATTTAACCAGCAGGGACAGAGTCAGTGCCCGAAACTGAGGAGAGAGTAAATCTCCTGGTTATATATATTTAAACAGCCAGCACAGCGTAAATGCCCGAAACTGAGGAGAGTGTTATTCACCTGGTTATATATATTTAGCCAGCCAGCACAGACTCAGTGCCCTAAACTGAGGAGAGTATAAATCAGAGTCATTGCCCTAAACTGAGCAGAGCGTAAATCTTCCGATTAGATATATTTAACCAGGCAGCACAGAGTCTCTGCCCTAAACTGAGGATGGCGTGAATGTCCTGTTTGTATATATTTTTAAACAGCCAGCACAGCGGAAGAGCCCTGAACTGAGGAGAGAGTAAATCTCCTGGTTATATATATTTAACAAGCTAGCACAGAGTCATTGCCCCAAATTGAGGAGAGTGTAAATCTCCTGGTTATATATATTTAAACAGCCAGCACAGAGTCAGTGCCAGAAACTGAGGAGAGTGTAAATCTCCTGGTTAAATATATTCAACCAGAAAGCACAGAGTCAGTGTCCTAAACTGTGGAGAGGGGAAATCTCCTGGTTATATATATTTTACCAGCCAGCACAGAATCAATACTCTAAACTGAGTTTAATGTAAATCTCTTGGTTATGTATATTTAAACAGCCAGCACAGAGTCAGTGCCCGAAACTGAGGAGAGTGGAAAACTCGTGGTTATATACATTTTAACAGCCAGCACAGAGTCAGTGCCCTGAACGTGGGAGAGTGTAAATCTCCTGGTTATATATATATATTTAACCAGCCATCTTAGAGTCAGTGCCCTAAACTGTTGATAGTGTAAGTCTCCTGGCTAGATATATTCAACCAGCCAGCACAGAGTCAGTGACCTAAACCGAGGAGAGAGTAAATCTCCTGGTTAGATATACTTAACCAGCAAGCGTAGAGTAAGTGCCCTAAACTGAGGAGAGTGTAAATCTCCTGGTTATATATATTCAACCAGAAAGCACAGAGCCAGTGTCCTAAACTGTGCAGAGGGGAAAATCTCCTGGTTATATATATTTAACCAGCCAGCACGGAGTCAATGCCCTAAACTGAGGAGAGTGTAAATCTCCTGGTTATATATAATTAACCAGCCAGCACAGAATCAGTGCCCAAAACTGAGGAGAGTGAAAATCTCCTGGTTGTATATATTTAAACAGCCAGCACAGAGTCAGTGCCCGAAACTAAGGACAGTGCAAATCGCCTGGCTATATGCATGCAACCAGCCAGCACGGACTCGGTGCCCTAAACTGTGGAGATTTATAAATCTCATGGTTTTATATATATAATTAACCAGCCAGCACAGAGTCATTGCCCTAAACTGAAAAGAACGTAAATCCCCTGGTTATATATATTTAAATAGCCAGCACAGTTTCAGTGCCCTTAACTGAGGAGAGGGTAAATCTGCTGGTTATATGTATTTAAGCAGCCAGCACAGAGTCATTGCCCTAAACTGTGGAGGGTGTAAATCTCCTGGTTATATATATTTTCACAGCCAGCACAGAGTCAGCGCCCACAACTTAGAAGAGAGTAGATCTCATGCTAATAGATATTAAACCAGCCAGCAGAGTCAGTACCCTGAACTGTGGAGAGTGTAAATCTCCTGGTTATATATATTGAAACAGCCAGCACAGTTTCAGTGCCCTAAACTGAGGAGAGGGTAAATCTCCTGGTTATATATTATCAACCAGCCAGCACAGAGTCAGTGCCCTAAACTGAGGAGAGTGTAAATCTCCTGGTTATATATATTTAACCAGCCAGCACAGAGTCAGTGCCCGAAACTGAGTAGAGTGTAAATCTCCTGGTTATATATAATTAACCAGCCAGCACAGAGTCATTGCCCTAAACTGAAAATAGCGTAAATCTCCTGGTTATATATATTTAAATAGCCAGCACAGTTTCAGTGCTTTTAACTGAGGAGAGGGTAAATCTGCTGGTTATATATATTTAAGCAGCCAGCACAGAGTCATTGCCCTCAACTGTGGAGGGTGTAAATCTCCTGGTTATATATATTTTCACAGCCAGCACAGAGTCAGCGCCCACAACTTAGAAGAGAGTAGATCTCATGCTAATAGATATTAAACCAGCCAGCAGAGTCAGTACCCTGAACTGTGGAGAGTGTAAATCTCCTGGTTATATATATTTAAACAGCCAGCACAGTTTCAGTGCCCTAAACTGAGGAGAGGGTAAATCTCCTGGTTATATATTATCAACCAGCCAGCACAGAGTCAGTGCCCTAAACTGAGGAGAGTGTAAATCTCCTGGTTATATATATTTAACCAGCCAGCACAGAGTCAGTGCCCGAAACTGAGTAGAGTGTAAATCTCCTGGTTATATATAATTAACCAGCCAGCACAGAGTCATTGCCCTAAACTGAAAATAGCGTAAATCTCCTGGTTATATATATTTAAATAGCCAGCACAGTTTCAGTGCCCTTAACTGAGGAGAGGGTAAATCTGCTGGTTATATATATTTAAGCAGCCAGCACAGAGTCATTGCCCTCAACTGTGGAGGGTGTAAATCTCCTGGTTATATATATTTTCACAGCCAGCACAGAGTCAGCGCCCACAACTTAGAAGAGAGTAGATCTCATGCTAATAGATATTAAACCAGCCAGCAGAGTCAGTACCCTGAACTGTGGAGAGTGTAAATCTCCTAGTTATATATATTTAAACAGCCAGCACAGTTTCAGTGCCCTTAACTGAGGAGAGTGTAAATCTCCTGGATATATATATTTAAACAGCCAGCACAGCGTAAATGCCCGAAACTGAGGAGATTGTAAATCTCCTGGTTATATATATTACCTCAGCCAGCACCAAGTCAGTGCCCTAAACTGAGGAGAGGGTAAATCCACTGGTTATATATATTTAAACAGCCAGCACAGCGTAAATGCGCTAAACTGAGGAGAGTGTTATTCACCTGGTTATATATATTTAGCCAGCCAGAACAGACTCAGTGCCCTAAACTGAGGAGAGTATAAATCAGAGTCATTGCCCTAAACTGAGCAGAGTGTAAATCTTCCGATTAGATATATTTAACCAGGCAGCACAGAGTCTCTGCCCTAAACTGAGGATGGCGAGAATGTCCTGTTTGTATATATATTTAAACAGCCAGCACAGAGTCAGTGCCCGAAACTAAGGACAGTGCAAATCTCCTGTCTATATGCATGCAACCAGCCAGCACGGACTCGGTGCCCTAAACTGTGGAGATTTATAAATCTCATGGTTTTATATATATATTTAACCAGCCAGCACAGAGTCAGTGCCCTAAACTGAGGGGAGCGTAAATCTACGGTTTATATACATTTAACCAGACAACACAGAGTCAGTGCCCAAAACTGAGGAGAGTGTAAATAGCCAGGTTAAATATATTCAACCAGCCCGCACAGAGACAGTGCCCGAAACTGAGGAGAGTGTAAATAGCCAGGTTAAATATATTTAACCAGCCAGCACAGAGCCAGTGCCCGAAACTTAGGAGAGTGTAAATCTCCTGGTTATATATATTTTCACAGCCAGCACAGAGTCAGCGCCCACAACCTAGAAGAGTGTAGATCTCATGCTAATAGATATTAAACCAGCCAGCAGAGTCAGTACCCTGAACTGTGGAGAGTGTAAATCTCCTGGTTTTTATATTTAACCAGACAACACAGAGTCAGTGCCCTAAACTGAGGAGAGTGTAAATCTCCTGGATATATATATTTAAACAGCCAGCACAGCGTAAATGCCCGAAACTGAGGAGATTGTAAATCTCCTGGTTATATATATTACCTCAGCCAGCACCAAGTCAGTGACCTAAACTGAGGAGAGGGTAAATCCACTGGTTATATATATTTAACCAGCCAGCAGAGTCAGTGCCCTACGTGAGGAGAGTGTAAATCTCCTGTTTATATATATTTAACCAGCAGGGACAGAGTCAGTGCCCGAAACTGAGGAGAGAGTAAATCTCCTGGTTATATATATTTAAACAGCCAGCACAGCGTAAATGCCCGAAACTGAGGAGAGTGTTATTCACCTGGTTATATATATTTAGCCAGCCAGCACAGACTCAGTGCCCTAAACTGAGGAGAGTATAAATCAGAGTCATTGCCCTAAACTGAGCAGAGCGTAAATCTTCCGATTAGATATATTTAACCAGGCAGCACAGAGTCTCTGCCCTAAACTGAGGATGGCGTGAATGTCCTGTTTGTATATATTTTTAAACAGCCAGCACAGCGGAAGAGCCCTGAACTGAGGAGAGAGTAAATCTCCTGGTTATATATATTTAACAAGCTAGCACAGAGTCATTGCCCCAAATTGAGGAGAGTGTAAATCTCCAGGTTATATATATTTAAACAGCCAGCACAGAGTCAGTGCCAGAAACTGAGGAGAGTGTAAATCTCCTGGTTAAATATATTCAACCAGAAAGCACAGAGTCAGTGTCCTAAACTGTGGAGAGGGGAAATCTCCTGGTTATATATATTTTACCAGCCAGCACAGAATCAATACTCTAAACTGAGTTTAATGTAAATCTCTTGGTTATGTATATTTAAACAGCCAGCACAGAGTCAGTGCCCGAAACTGAGGAGAGTGGAAAACTCGTGGTTATATACATTTTAACAGCCAGCACAGAGTCAGTGCCCTGAACGTGGGAGAGTGTAAATCTCCTGGTTATATATATATATTTAACCAGCCATCTTAGAGTCAGTGCCCTAAACTGTTGATAGTGTAAGTCTCCTGGCTAGATATATTCAACCAGCCAGCACAGAGTCAGTGACCTAAACCGAGGAGAGAGTAAATCTCCTGGTTAGATATACTTAACCAGCAAGCGTAGAGTAAGTGCCCTAAACTGAGGAGAGTGTAAATCTCCTGGTTATATATATTCAACCAGAAAGCACAGAGCCAGTGTCCTAAACTGTGCAGAGGGGAAAATCTCCTGGTTATATATATTTAACCAGCCAGCACGGAGTCAATGCCCTAAACTGAGGAGAGTGTAAATCTCCTGGTTATATATATTCAACCAGCCAGCACAGAGTCAGTGCCCTAAACTGAGGAGAGCGTAAATCTCCTGGTTAAAAATATTTAAACAGCCAGCACAGAGTCAGTGCCCTAATCTGAGGACAGCGTAAATCTCCTGGTTATATATATTTGAACAGCCAGCACAGAGTCAGTGCCCTAAACTTAGGAGAGTGTAAATCTCAAGGTTATATATATTTAACCAGCCAGCTTAGAGTCAATGCCCTGAACTGAGAATAATGTAAGTTTCCTGGCTAGATATATTCAAACAGCTGGCACAGAGTCAGTGTCCTAAACTGAGGAGACTGTAAATCTCTTGGTGAGATATATTAATCAGCAGGTGCAGAGTCAGTGCCCTAAACTGACGAGAGTGTAAATTTCCTGGTAAGATATATTTAAACAGTCAGCGCAGAGTCAGTGCCCGATAGTTAGGAAAGTGTAAATCTCCTGGTTATATACATTTAACCAGATAGCACCGACTCAGTGCCCTAAACTGAGGAGAGTGTAAATCTCCTGGTTATATACATTTAACCAGACAGCACAGACTCAGTGCCCTAAACTGAGGAGAGGGTAAATCTCCTGGTTATATACATTTAACCAGACAGCACAGACTCAGTGCCCTAAACTGTGGAGGGTGTCAATCTCCTGGTTATATATATTCAACCAGAAAGCACAGACTCAGTGCCCTAAACTGTGGAGGGTGTAAATCTCCTGGTTATCTGTATTCAACCAGAAAGCACAGAGTCAGTGTCCTAAACTGTGGAGAGGGGAAATCTCCAGGTTATATACATTCAACCAGCCAGCACAGAGTCAGTGCCCTAAACCGAGGAGAGCCTAAATCTCCTGGTTATATATATTCAACCAGCCAGCACAGATTCAGTGCCCTAATCTGAGGAGAGTGTAAATCTCCTGGTTATATACATTTAACCAGCCAGCACAGACTCAGTGCCCTAAACTGTGGAGGGTGTAAATCTCCTGGTTATATATATTCAACCAGCCAGCACAGAGTCAGTGCCCTAAACTGAGGAGAGAGTAAATCTCCTTGCTATCTATAATCAACCAGCCAGCACGGACTCAGTGCCCTAAACTGAGGAGATTTATAAATCTCCTGGTTATGTATATATATATAAAGCCAGCACGGAGTCATTGCCCTAAACTGAAGAGAGTGAAAATCTCCTGGTTATATATATTTAACCAGCCAGCACAGAGTCAGTGCCCGAAACTAAGGACAGTGCAAATCCTCTGGCTATGTGCATGCAACCAGCCAGCACGGACTCAGTGCCCTAAATTGTGGAGATGTATAAATCTCGTGGTTATATATATTTAACCAGCCAGCACAGAGTCATTGCCCTAAACCGAAAAGAGCGTAAATCTCCTGATTAGGTATATTTAAATAGCCAGCACAGTTTCAGTGCCCGAAACGGAGTAGAGTGTAAATCTCCTGGTTATATATATTTAAGCAGCCAGCACAGAGTCATTGCCCTAAATTGTGGAGGGTGTAAATCTTCTGGTTATATTTATTTAACGAGACAACACAGAGTTAGAGCCCTAAACTGAGGAGAGTGTAATTCTCCTGGTTATATATATGACACCAGCCAGCACAGAGTCAGTGCCCTAAACTGAGGAGAGAGTTAATCCACTGGTTATATATATTTAACTAGCCAGCACAGCGTAAATGCCCTAAACTGAGGAGAGTGTAAGTCTCCTGGTTATATATATTTAACCAGCCAGCACAGAGTCAGTGTCCAAAACTGAGGAGAGTGTAAATCTACTGGTTATATATATTTAAATAGACAGAAAACTTTCAGTGCCCTAAACTGAGGAGAGTTTAAATCGCCTGGTGGTATATATTTAAACAGCGAGCACAGACGCAGTGCCTTAAACTGAGGAGAGTATAAATCTCCTGGTTATATATACTTAAACAGCCAGCACAGAGTCAGTTCCTTAAACTGAGGAGAGAGTAAATCTCCTGGTTTTCTATATTTAACCTGCCAGCACAGAGTCATTGCTCCAAATTGAGGAGAGTGTAAATCTCCTGGTTATATATATTTAAACAGCCAGCACAGAGTCAGTGCCCTAAACTGAGGAGAGGGTAAATCTCCTGGTTATATATATTTAACCATCCAGCACAGAGTCAGTGCCCTAAACTGAGGAGAGGGTAAATCTCCTGGTTATATATATTTAACCAGCCAGCGCAGAATCAGTGCCCAAAATAGAGGAGAGTGTAAATCTCCTTGCTATCTATAATCAACCAGCCAGCATGGACTCAGTGCCCTAAACTGAGGAGATTTATAAATCTCCTGGTTATGAAAATATATATAACCAGCCAGCACAGAATCATTCCCCTAAACTGAAGAGAGTGAAAATCTCCTGGTTATATATATATTTAAATAGCCAGCACAGAGTCATTGCCCTAAACTGTGGAGTGTGCAAATCTTCTGGTTATATTTATTTAACCAGACAACACAGAGTTAGTGCCCTAAACTGAGGAGAGTGTAATTCTCCTGGTTATATATATTTAACTAGCCAGCACAGACTCAGTGCCCGAAACTGAGGAGAGTGTAAATCTCCTGGTTATATATATTTAACCAGCAGGGTCAGAGTCAGTGCCCGAGTTTGAGGAGAGTGTAATTCTCCTGGTTATATATATTTAGCCAGCTAGCACAGACTCAGTGCCCGACACTGAGGAGAGTGTAGATCAGACTCAGTGCCCGAAACAGAGGAGAGTGTAAATCTCCTGGTTATATCCATTTAACCAGCCAGCACAGAGTCAGTGTCCAAAACTGAGGATGGCGTAAATCTCTTGGTTATATATTTGTAAACAGCCAGCACAGCGTAAGTGCCCTGAACTGAGGAGAGAGTAAATCTCCTGGTTATATATATTTAACCAGCCAGCACAGAGTCATTACCCTAAACTGAGGAGAGTGTAAATCTCCTGGTTATATATATTTAACCAGCAGGGTCAGAGTCAGTGCCCTAGACTGAGGAGAGTGTAATTCTCCTGGTTATATATATTTAGCCAGACAGCACAGCCTCAGAGCCCTGAACTGAGGAGAGTGTAAATCAGACTCAGTGCCCTAAACTGAGGAGAGTGTAAATCTCCGGGTTGTATATATTCAACCAGCCAGCACAGCGTAAGTGCCCTGAACTGAGGAGAGAGTAATTCTCCGGGTTATATATATTTAACCAGCCAGCACAGAGTCATTGCCTCAAACTGAGTAGAGTGCCAATCTCCCGGTTATATATATTTTACCAGCAGGCGCAGAGCCAATACCCGAAACTTAGGAGAGTGTAAATCTCGTGATTAGAAACATTTAACCACATAGCACGGATTAAGTGCCCTGAACTGAAGAGAGTGTAAATCTCCTGGTGACATATATTTAATCAGCCAGCACAGAGTCAGTGCCCGAAACTGAGGAGAGTGTAAATCTCCAAGTTATATATATATAACCAACCAGCTTAGAGTCAATGCCCTAAACTGAGGATAATGTAAGTCTCCTGGCTAGATATATTCAACAAGCTGGCACAGAGTCAG
This sequence comes from Chiloscyllium punctatum, assembly GCF_047496795.1. Taxonomy (NCBI): domain Eukaryota; kingdom Metazoa; phylum Chordata; class Chondrichthyes; order Orectolobiformes; family Hemiscylliidae; genus Chiloscyllium; species Chiloscyllium punctatum. The sequence goes on from NC_092768.1 coordinate 75,660,180, forward strand.
TGCCCTAAACTGAGGAGAGTGTAAATCTCCTGGTTATATAAATTTAACCAGACAGCACAGACTCAGTGCCCTAAACTGTGAAGGGTGTAAATCTCCTGGTTATATATATTCAACCAGAAAGCACAGAGTCAGTGCCCTAAACTGAGGAGAGCGTAAATCTCCTGGTTATATATATTCAACTAGCCAGCACAGAGTCAGTGCCCTAAACTGAGGAGAGGGGACATCTTCTGGTTATATATATTTAACCAGCCAGCACGGAGTCAGTGCCCTCAACTGAGGAGAGTATAAATCTCCTGGTTATATATATTTAACCAACCAGCACAGACTCAGTGACTGAAACTAAGGAGAGTGTAAATCTCCTGGTTATATATATTTAAACAGCCAGCACCAAGTCAGTGTCCAAAACTGAGAAGAGTGTAAATCGCCTGGTTATATATATTTAACCAGCCAGCACAGAATCAGTGCCCAAAATAGAGGAGAGTGTAAATCTCCTTGCTATCGATAATCAACCAGCCAGCACGGACTCAGTGCCCTAAACTGAGGAGATTTATCGATCTCCTGGTTATGTATATATATATATATATATATATAAAACCAGCCAGCACAGAGTCATGGCCCTAAATTGAAGACAGTGAAAATATCCTGGTAATATATATTTAACCAGCCAGCACAGAGTTATTGCCCCAAATTGAGGAGAGTGTAAATCTCCTGGTTACATATATTTAAGCAGCCAGCACAGAGTCAGCGCCCGAAACTGAGGAGAGTGTAAATTTCCTGGTTATATATATTTAATCAGCAGTGTCAGAGTCAGTGCCCTAAACTGAGGACAGTGTAAATCAGACTCAGTGCCCTAAACTGAGGAGAATGTAAATCTCCTGGTTATATATATTTAACCAGCCAGCACAGAGTCATTGTCCCAAATTGAGGAGAGTGTAAATCTCCTGGTTATATATATTTAAACAGCCAGCACAGAGTCAGTTTCCTAAACTGAGGAGAGTGTAAATCGGACTCAGTGCCCAAAACTGAAGAAGGGGCAAATCTCCTGGTTATATATTATCAACCAGCCAGCACAGAGTCAGTGCCCTAAACTGAGGAGAGGGGACATCTTCTGGTTATATATATTTAACCAGCCAGCACGGAGTCAGTGCCCTAAACTGAGGAGAGTGTAAATCTCCTGGTTATATATAATTAACCAGCCAGCACAGAATCAGTGCCCAAAACTGAGGAGAGTGTAAATCTCCTGGTTATATATATATTTAAATAGCCAGAACAGTTTCAGTGCCCTAAACTGAGGAGAGGGTAAATCTCCTGGTTATATATATTTAACCAGCCAGCACAGACTCAGTGCCCTAAACTGAGGAGAGGGTAAATATCCTGGTTATATATATTTAACCAGCCAGCGCAGAATCAGTGCCCAAAATAGAGGAGAGTGTAAATCTCCTTGCTATCTATGATCAACCAGCCAGCATGGATTCAGTGCCCTAAATTGAGGAGATTTATAAATCTCCTGGTTATGAAAATATATATAACCAGCCAGCACAGAATCATTGCCCTAAACTGAAGAGAGTGAAAATCTCCTGGTTATATATATATTAAAATAGCCAGCACAGATTCAGTGCCCTTAACTGAGGAGAGGGTAAATCTCCTGGTTATATATATTTAAGCAGCCAGCACAGAGTCATTGCCCTAAACTGTGGAGGATGTAAATCTTCTGGTTATATTATATAACCAGACAACACAGAGTTAGTGCCCTAAACTGAGGAGAGTGTAATTATCCTGGTTATATATATGACACCAGCCAGCGCAGAGTCAGTGCCCTAAACTGAGGAGAGTGTAAGTCTCCTGGTTATATATATTCAACCAGCCAGCACAGAGTCAGTGTCCAAAACTGAGGAGAGTGTAAATCTCCTGGTTATATATATTTAAATAGACAGAACACTTTCAGTGCCCTAAACTGAGGAGAGTTTAAATCGCCTGGTGGTATATATTTAAACAGCCAGCACAGACTCAGTGCCTTAAACTGAGGAGAGTATAAATCTCCTGGTTATATATACTTAAACAGCCAGCACAGAGTCAGTTCCTTAAACTGAGGAGAGAGTAAATCTCCTGGTTTTCTATATTTAACCTGCCAGCACAGAGTTATTGCTCCAAATTGAGGAGAGTGTAAATCTCCTGGTTATATATATTTAAACAGCCAGCACAGAGTCAGTGCCCGAAACTGAGGAGAGTGTAAATCTCCTGGTTATATACATTTAACCAGACAGCCCAGACTCAGTGCCCTAAACTGTGGAGGGTGTAAGTCTCCTCCTTATATATATTCAAACAGAAAGCACAGCGTCAGTGTCCTGAACTTTGGAGAGGGGAAATCTCCTGGTTATATATATTCAACCAGCCAGCAGAGAGTCAGTGCCCGAATCTGAGGAGAGCGTAAATCTCCTGGTTATATATTATCGACCAGCCAGCACAGAGTCAGTGCCCTAAACTGAGGAGAGGGGACATCTTCTGGTTATATATATTTAACCAGCCAGCACGGAGTCAGTACCCTAAACTGAGTAGAGTGTAAATCTCCTGGTTATATATATTTAACCAGCCAGCACACAGTCAGTGCCCTAAACTGAGGAGAGGGGACATCTTCTGGTTATATATATTTAACCAGCCAGCACGGAGTCAGTGCCCTAAACTGAGTAGAGTGTAAATCTCCTGGTTATATATATTTAACCAGCCAGCACACAGTCAGTGCCCGAAACTGAGGAGAGTGTAAATCTCCTGGTTATATATATTTAACCAGCCAGCACAGAGTCAGTGCCCTAAACTGAGGTGAGTGTAAATCTCCTGGTTATATATATTTAAATTGCCAGTAACAGTTTCAGTGCCCTAAACTGAGGAGAGTTTAAATCTCCTGGTTGTATATTTTTAACCAGCCAGCACAGAGTCAGTGCCCTAAACTGAGGAGAGGGTAAATCTCCTGGTTATATATATTTAACCAGCCAGCGCAGAATCAGTGTCCAAAATAGAGGAGAGTGTAAATCTCCTTGCTATCTATAATCAACCAGCCAGCAAGGACTCAGTGCCCTAAACTGAGGAGATTTATAAATCTCCTGGTTATGAAAATATATATAACCAGCCAGCACAGAGTCATGGCCCTAAATTGAAGACAGTGAAAATATCCTGGTAATATATATTTAACCAGCCAGCACAGAGTTATTGTCCCAAATTGAGGAGAGTGTAAATCTCCTGGTTATATATATTTAACCAGCCAGCACAGAGTCATTGTCCCAAATTGAGGAGAGTGTAAATCTCCTGGTTATATATATTTAAACAGCCAGCACAGAGTCATTGCCCTAAACTGAGGAGAGTATAAATCGGACTCAGTGCCCTAAACTGAAGAGAGGGCAAATCTCCTGGTTAAGGTTTTATTTAACCAGCCAGCACAGATTCTTAGCTCTACTCTGAGGAGAGTGTTAAACTCCTAGTTATATATATTTAAACAGCCAGCACAGAGTCCGTGCCCTAAACTGAGGAGAGTGTAAATCTCCTGGTTGTATATAATTAACCAGCCCGCACAGAGTCAGTGCCCTAAACTGAGGAGAGTGTCAACCACCTGGTGAGATATATTTATCCTGCCAGCGCTGACTCAGTGCCCTAAACTGAGAAGACTGCAAATCTCCTGGTTATGTTTATTTAATGAACCACCACAGAGTCAGTGCCCTAAACTGAGGAGAGCGTAAAACTCCTGGTTATATACAATTAACCAGCCAGCACGGAGTCAGTGCCCTAAACTGAGGAGAGTGTAAAACTCCTGGTTATATTTATTCAACCAGCCAGCACGGAGTCAGTGCCCTAAACTGAGGAGACTGTAAATCTTCTCGTTATATATATTTCACCAGCCAGCATGGAATCATTGCCCTAAACTGAGGAGAGTGTAAATCTCCTGGTTTTTGTATTTAACCAGCCAGAACGGAGACAGTGCCCTCAACTGAGGAGAGTGCAAATCTCCTGGTTATATATATTTAACAGCCATCAAAGAGTCAGTGCCCTAAACTGAGGAGAGTGTAAATCTCCTGGTTATATATATTTAAACAGCCATCAAATAATCAGTGCCCTAAACTGAGGAGAGTGTAAATCTTCTGGTTAAATATATTATACATGTCCATAAGTGGACCACCCAATATTTATGTAAATTCTTTATAGAATTCAGGTTGAAAACTATCTGGGCCGGTGCCTTACCACTCTGAAGTTGCCTAATTGCATCAAGTATTTCGTGGACTGTTAGAGGAGCATTTAGTACCGATACCTGTTCCGGAGTTAGGCCCGGAAAGGTCACATTTTTAAAAAATGTCTGCATCCTCCGAGTCCTATCTTCACAATCCTGCGAGGTATATAACTCAGAATAAAATTCTCTAAAGATCGCATTAATCTTTTTATGATCATGAGTCAAAATTCCTGTACTTTCCTTGATAGACGTAATAGTCTGAGGCGCCTTTTTTTCCTTTGTGAGAAAAGTTAAGTATCTACCTGGTTTGTCGCCATATTCATATAACCTTTGTTTTGCAAATAATATTTCCCTCTTAGCCATTTGAGTAAGCGTAGTGTTTAGAGCTGTTCTAAGAGCCGTAATCCTTTGCAATTTAATAATAGAATTCTATCAGTGTATGCTGTTTCAGCTCCTTTTAAGCGAGCTTCAAGCAGACGCTGTTGTTCTCCCTTTAATTTTTTCTGGGTCGCTGAGTCGGAGATGATCAAACCTCGTGTGGAAGCTTTGATGGTCTCCCACATCATTGATGGGTTGCTAGCCGTACCTGAATTAATTTCTAAAAAAGGTTTAAATTCTTGAGAGAAGTACTTTACAAATGTACTGTCTTTCATTAGGAAGGGGTCCATACGCCAATGCCGAGGGGATGTGCCATTGTTCCTCGCCTTAGTTTCCATATATACAGCAGTGTGGTCGGAAATTGCTATACTACCTATTTTACAGAATGAGATGGAATTTAAAAAGATTGAGGGGGCAAAAACATCTCAATTCTGGTATGACATTTATGTGGATTGGAGTAGAAAGAAAAATCTCTGCCCCGTGGATGAAGACATCTCCATACATCTCCTAATCCTAATTCTTTGTTCAGATCCACCAATTGTCTAGATCTGGGATTCTCCTGCAGTACTCTTGGAATCCTATCTATTTCTGGATCCATAATACAATTAAAGTCTCCCCCTATAATTGTATGACGGGCACCAAAAGCCATCAATTTTGAAAAGGCTTCCATTATTAATTTAAAGGGGTGTGCCGGGGGTGGGGGGGGGTGGGGGGTGTACAAATTTAAAATCCCATATTCCTCTCCATTTATGAGGGCTTTAATCAAAATATATCGTCCAGATTCGTCTTTTATCTGATTTAGGATTTTGAAAGGGAAGTTCTTCCGAACAAGAATAACAACTCCCCCTGCTTTTGGAGCTCAAAGAAGAAAAAAAGGCCTGATCAAATCCACCCTGTCGTAATTTCAAGTGTTCTTTATCCGACAGGTGTGTCTCCTATAGGACAGCTATATGAACTCTTTCTTTCTTAAGATTTGAGAATATTTTCTTCCTTTTGACTGGCGAATTACTCCCCTTGACATTCCAGGTGCACCACATAACCGACTGATCCACCATAATCATCCAGGCAAATCCGAGACCCCTCAGGCTCCCCCCCCCCCCCCCCCCCCCCCCCCGCTCCCCCCTCCCCTCTCTAATACACTCGCAACAAAAAACCTATTTCTAATAAAAATATATAAACGTATCGAATGCCCCTCCCCCCCCTCCCGCCCCCCTCCCCCCCCCTCCTCCCCCCCCTCCCCCCCCTCCCCCCCTCCCCCCCCCTCCCCTCCCCCCCCATCCCTCCCCCCTCCTCCCCCCTCCCCTCCCCCCTCCCTCCCCCCTCCTCCCTCCCCTCCCTCCCCCTCTCCTCCCCCCTCCTCCCCATCCCCCTCTCCCCTCCACCCCCTCTCCCTCTCCCCCTCCTCACCCCCTCTCCTCCCCCTCCCTCCCCCCCTCCTCTTTCCCCCTCTCCCCTCGCCCCCCCTCCTCCTCCCCCATCTCCCTCTCCCCCCTTCCTTCCCGCCCCCCCCCCCTCCCTTCCCCTCCTCCCCCATCCCTCCCCCCTCCCTCCCCTCCTCCCCCCTCCTCCTCCCCCATCCCCTCCCCCCTCCTTCCCCCCCTCTCCTCCCCACTCCCTCCCCCATCTCCTTCCCCTTCCTTCCCCCCCCCCTTCCCCCCCTCCCCTCCCCCCTCTCCTTCGCCCCCCATCCTCCCCCTCCCTCCCCCATCCTCCCCCTCCCCCTCCTTCCCCCCTCCTCCATCCACCCCTCCCCTTCCCCCCCACTCCTCCCCCCCTCCTCCCCCCCTCCCTCCCTCCCCCCTTCCTCCCCCCTCTCCTTCCCCCCCCTCTCCCCCCTCCTCCCCCACCTCCTCCCCCCCCCCCGCTCCCTTCCCCCATCTCCTCCCCCTCTCCTTCCCCCCTCCTCCCTCCCCCCTCTCCTTCCCCCCCCTCTCCTTCCCCCCCTCTCCTTCCCCCCTCCTCCCTCCCATCTCCCTCCCCCCCCTCTCCTCCCCCCCCCCATCCCTCCCTCCCCTCCCTCCCCCATCTCCCTCCACCTCCCTCCCCCCTCCTCCCCCCTCTCCTCCCCCCCTCTCCCTCCTTCCCCCATCCTCCTCCCCCCATCACCTCCCCCCCTCTCCTCCCCCCCTCTCCCCCTCTCCCTCTCCCCCTCTCCTCCCCCCCCTCCTTCCCCTCCTCCCCCGATCTCGCTCCCCTCCTCCCCTCCACTCTCCTTCCCCATCTCCTTCTCCCCTTCTCCCCCCCACCTCCTCCCCCTCTCCTTCCCCCTCTCCTACCCCCCTCCTCCCCTACCCCACCCTCCTCCCCCTCCAACTCCTCTCTCCCCCTTCCCTCCCCATCTCCTTCCCCATCTCCTTCCCCCCATCTCCTCCCCTCCACTCCCTCCCCTCCTCCCCCTTCCTTCCCCCCATCTCCTTCCCCCATCCTTCCCCCCTCTCCCTCCACTCTCCTCCCTCCTTCCCCCTCTCCTTCCCCCATCTCCTCCCCTCTCCTCCCCCCACCTCCCTTCCCCCCTTCTCCTCCCCCAGCTCCCCCCCCATCTCCCCCTTCCTACCCGCCTCTCTCCCTCCTCCCATCTCCTTCCCCCATCTCCTCCCCATCTCCTTCCCCCCATCTCTTCCCTCCTCTCCCTCTTCCCCCTTCCCTTCCCCCATCTCCTTCCCCCATCCTTCCCCCCCATCTCCTTCCCCACTCTCCTCCCCTCCTCCCCCATCTCCTTCCCCCATCTCCTTCCCCTCTCCTTCCCCCTTCTCCTTCCTCCCCTATCTCCTTCCCCCTTTCCTTCCTCGCCCATCTCCTCCCCCTTCCTTCCCCCATCTCCTTTCCCCATCCCCTCCCTTCCTTCTGCCCTATCTCCTTCCCCTCCTCCCCATCTCCTTCCCCTCTCCATCTCCCCCTATCCTTCCCCCATCTCCTTCCCCCCTCTCCCTTCCCCTTCCCTCCTCCCCCTTCTTCCCCCCGTATCCCTCCTCCTCTCCCTTCACCCCTATCTCCGACTCCTTGTCCCCCGTCCTCCCCCATCTCCCTCCCCCCATCTCCTTCCCCCCTTCCTTCCCCTCTCCTTCCCCCTTCCCTTCCCCCATCCCCTCCCCCCTCTACTTCTCCCTTCCTTCCCCCATCCCTTTCCCCTCTCCTCCCCTTCCTCCCCCTCTCCTTCCCCCATCTCTTCCCCTCCTCCCCCATCTCCTTCCCCCATCTCCCTTCCCCCCTCCTCCTTCCCCCCATCTCCTCCCCCACTCCTTCCCCCCATCCCTTCCCCCTTCCCTCCCCCATCTCCTCCCCCATCTCCTTCCCCGCTTCCCTTCCCCGATCCCCTTCACCCCTCATCCTTCCCCCTTCTCTTCCCCTTCCTCATCCCATCCCTTCACCCCATCTCCTTCCCCCTCTCCTTCCCCCATCCTTCCCCATCTCCTTCCCCTCCTCCCTCTCCCCCTCACCTTCCCCTTCTCCCCCTATCTCCTCCCCTTCCTACCCCCATCCTCCTTCCCCCTTCATCCCCCCATCTCCTTCCCCCTCTCCTTTCCCCCTTCCTTGCCCCCCATCCCCTTCTCCCCAACTCCTTCCTCCTTCCTTCCCCACCTCATTCCCCCTTCCTTCACCCCATTCTCCTTCTCCCCCATCTCCTTCCCCCTTCCTTCGCCCCTATCTCCCTTCCCCCGCTCCTTCCCCCCATCTCCTTCCCCCATCTCACTCCACCTTCCTTCCCCCCATCTCCTTCCCCCTATCTCCTTCCCCGCTTCCTTCCCCCCCCAATCTCCTTCCCCCTTCCCTTCCCCTCCACTCTCCCTCCCATCTCCTTCCCCCTTCCTAGCCCCGCTCTCCTCCCACCTCCTTCCCCCATCTCCTCCCCCACTCCTCTCCCCCCATCTCCTTCCCCCTTCCTTCCCCCATCTCCTTCCCCCATCTCCTTCCCCCTTCCTCCCATCTCCATCCCCCTTCCTTCCCCCCTATCTCCTTCCCCCATCTCCTCTCCTACTTCCCCCCTCTCCTTCCCTCCTATCCTTCCCCCTTCCTTCCCCACCTCCTCCCCCCTATCTCTTCCCCCTTCCTTCCCCGTATCCTTCCCCATCTCCTGCCCCTCCTCTCCCTTCCCCCTCATCCCCTTCCTCTCTCTTCCCCTTCCTTCCCCCTATCTCCTTCCCCATCTCCTTCCCCCATCTCTTCCCCTTCCTTCCCCCATCTCCTTCCCCCTTCCCTTCCCCCCATTCCCTTCCCCCCTTCCTACCCCATCCCTTCCCCCTTCCATCCCACCCATCTCCTTCCCCTATCTCCTTCACCCTTCTCCTTGCCCCCATCTCCTTCCCCAACTCCTTCCCCTTCCTTCCCCATCTCCTTCCCCCATCCTTCACCCACTATCTCCTTCCTCCCCTTCCTTCTCCCATCTCCTTCTCCCCCTTTCCTCCCCTTCCTTCCCCCCTCCTCCTTCCTCCCTCCTTCCCCACCATCTCCTTCCCCCTATCTCCTTCCCTCCCCCACAATCTCCTTCCCCCCTTCCTTCACCCCATCTCCTTCCCCCCTTCCTTCCCCCCCATCTCCTCCCCCCATCTCCTTCCCCCTTCCTTCACCAATCCTTCCCCCATCTCCTTCCCCCCTTCCTTCCCCGCTTCTCCTTCCACCCCGATCTCCTTCACCCTTATCTCCTTCCCCTCTATCCCCTTCCCCCTTCTCTTTCCCCCTTCCTTCCCCCATCTCCTTCCCCCATCTCCTTCTCCCTTCCTTCTGCCCCATCTCTTTCCCCCTATCTCTTCCCCCTTGCTACCCCCCCATCTCCTTCCCCCTTCCTACCGCCCCTATCTCCTTCCCCCCATCTCCTTCCCCATTCTTCCTCCATCTCTTTCACCTCTATCTCCTTCCCCCTTCCTTCCCCCATCTCCTTCCCCCCATCTCCTTCCCCCTTCCTTCACCCTATCTCCTTTGCCCCTATCCCCGTCCCCCTTCCTTCCCCCCATCCTTCTTCCACCCTCTCTCCTTCACCCTTCCTTCCCCCATCGCCTTCCCCATCTCCTTCCCCTTCCTTCCCCCATCTCCTTCCCACCTATCTCCTTCCCCCTTCCTTCTCCATCACCTTCCCCCTATCTCCTTTCCCTTCCTTCCCCCGTATGCCCTGCTCCCCTATTTCCTTGCCCCATCTTCTTCCCCATCCTCCTTCCCCTCTTCCTTCTGCCCTATCTCCTTCTCCCCTATCTCCTTCCCCCCCTCTCCTTCTCCCCTATGTCATCCCCCATATCCTTTCCCCCCATCTGCTTCCCACCTATCTCCTTCCCCCTTCCTTCCCCCCGTATCTCCTTCCCCCATCTCCTTCCCCCTTCTTTCCCACCATCTCCTTCCCCCATCTCCCCTCCACCCCATCTCCTTCCCCCTTCCTTCCCACCTATGTGCCTTCCACCCTATCTCCTTTCCCCCATCTCCTTCCCACTTCCTTCCCCCTTCTCCTTCCCCATCTCCTTCACCCCATCTCCTTCCCCCTCTACCTCCTTCACCCATCTCCTTCCCCTTCCTTCCCCCATCTCCTTCCACTTCCTACCTCCTATCTCCTTCCCCCATCTCCATCCCACCTCTCTCCTTCCCCCTTCCTTCCCCCATCTCCTTCCCTCCAATCTCGTTCCCCTTCCTTCCCCATATCTCCTTCTCCCCTATCTCTTTGCCCCTCTTCTTCCCCCATCTCCTTTCCCTTCCTTCCCCCGTATCCCCTTCTCCCCTATTCCTTGCCCCATCTTCTTCCCCCAATTCCTTCCCCTTCCTTCCCCTATCTCCTTCCCCCATCCCCTTCCCTCTTCCTTCTGCCCTATCTCCTTCTCCCCTATCTCCTTCCCCCCTCTCATCTCCTCTATCTCATTCCCCCATATCCTTCCCCCATTTCTTCCCCCTATCTCCTCCCCCTTCCTTCCCCCCATACCTCCTTCCCACCTATCTCCTTCCCCCTATCTCCTTCCCCCTTCGTTCCCCCCATCTCCTTCCCCCATCTCCCTCCACCCATCTCCTTCCCCCTTCCTTCCCCCCATGTGCCTTCCACCCTATCTCCTTGTCCCATCTCCTTCCCACTTCCTTCCCCCTTCTCCTTCCCCCAATCTCCTTCACTCCATCTCGTTCCCCCTCTATCTCCTTCCCCCATCTCCTTCCCCTTCCTTCCCTCATCTCCTTCCCCTTCCTTCCCCCCATCGCTTTCCCCCATCTCCTTCCCCCTTCCTACCCCCTATCTCCTTTCCCCATCTCCTTCCCCCTTCCTTCGGCATCTATCTCCTTCCCCTATCTCCATCCCGCTATCTCCTTCCTCCTATCTCCTTGCCCCCATCTCCTTCCCCATTCTTCCTCCCATCTCTTTCACCCCTATCTCCTTCCCCCTTCCATCCCCCATCTCCTTCCCCCATCTCCTTCCCCCTTCCTTCCCCCATCTCCTTCCCCCTCTCTCCTTCCCCTTCCTTACCCCCATCTCCTTCCAACTATCGCCTCCCCTTCCTTCCCTCCCACTCCTTCCCACCTATCTCCTTCCCCTATTGCCTCCTCCCTTCCTTCCCTCCTCTCCTTCCCACCTCTCTCCTTCCCCCTTCCTTGCCCCCATCTCCTCCCCCCTATCTCCTTCCCCTTCCTTACCCCGTATCTCCTTCTCCCCTATCTCCTTGCCCCTATCTCTTTCCCCTTTCTTCCTCCCATCCCCTTCACCCCTTATCTCCTTCCGCCTTCCTCCCCCATCTCCTTCCCCATCTCCTTCCCCCCCTCCTTCCCCCTTTCCTTCCCCCAACTCCTTCCCCGTTCCTACCCCATCTCCTTCCCCCTTCCATCCCCCCATCTCCTTCCCCTATCTCCTTCCCCATTCCTTCCACCCTATCCCCTTCCCCATCCCCTTCCCTCTAACTTCTGCCCTATCTCCTTCTCCCCAATCTCCTTCCCCACTCTCCTTTTCCCCATCTCATTTCCTCTATCTCCTTCCCTCCATCTCCCTCTCCCCATCTCCTTCCCCCTATCTCATTCCCCCTTCCTTCCCCCCATATCTCCTTCCCACCTATCTCCTTCCCCCTTTGTTCCCACCATCTCCTTCCCCCATCTGCCTCCACCCCAAGCTCATTCCCGCTTCCTTCCCCATCTGCTTCCCCCCATCTCCTGTCCCCATCTCCTTCCCACTTCCTTCCCCCCTTCTCCTTCCCCCAGATCTCCTTCACCCCATCTCCTTCCCCTCTATCTCCTTCCGCCATCTCTTTTCCCTTCCTTCCCCCATCTCCTTCCTCATCTCCTTCTCCCTTCCTTCCCCCATCTCTATCCCCCTATCTCCTTCCCCCTTCCTACCCCCTATCTCCTTCCCCATCTCCTTCCCCCTTCCTCACCCCATTCTCCTTCTCCCCTATCTCCTTCCCCCTTCCTTCCCCCTTATCTTCTTCTCCCCATTTCCTTACCCATTCCTTCCCCCTATCTCCTTCCCCCCTTCCTTCCCCCATCTCCTTCCCCATCTCCATCCACCTTCCTTCCCCCATCTCCGTTACCCCCTATGTCCTTCCCCCGTCCTTCCCCCACAATCTCCTTCCCCCTTCCTTCCCCCCATCTCCTTCCCCCATCCTTCCCCCATCTCCTTCCCCCTTCCATCTCTCATCCTCCCCCACTCCTTCCCCCTTCCTTCCCCCTTCTCCTTCCACCCCGAGCTCCTTCACACTTATCCCTTCCCCTCTATCTCCTTCCCCCATCTCCTTCCCCCTTCCTTCCCCCCATCTCCTTCCCCCATTTCCTTCCCCATTTCTTCCTCCATCTCCTTTCTCCTCTATCTCTTTCCCCCTATCTCCTTCCCCCTTCGTTCCCCCATCTCCTTCCCTCACTATCTCCTTCCCCCTTCCTTTCCCCATCTGCTTTCCCCCCATCTCCGTCCCCCTTCCTTACCCCACATCTCCTTCTTCCTTCCATCCCCCGTCTCCTTCCCCCATCTCCTTCCCCCTTTCTTCCCCCATTTTCTTCCCCCTATCTCCTTCCCCCTTCCTTCCCCCATCTCCTTCCCACTATCTCCTTCCCCCTTCCTTCCCACATCTCCTTCCCCCATCTCCTTCCCCCTTCCTTCCCCGTATCTCCTTCCCCCAATCTCCTTGCCCCCTATCTTCTTCCCCATCTCATTCCCCCCTTCCTTCCCCATATCTCCTTCCTCCATCCCCTTCCCTCTTCCTTCTGCCCTATCTCCTTCTCCCCTATATCCATCCCCCCTCTCCTTCTCCCCTATCTCATTCCCCCCTCTATCCTTCCCCCCATCTACTTTCCCCTCTCTCCTTCCGCCTTCCTTCCCCCGTATCTCCTTCCCACCTATCTCCTTTCCCCTTCTCTTCCCCATCTCCTTCCCCCTCCTTCCCAGTCTCCGTTCCCCCTATCTCCTTCCCCGTTCGTTCCCCCATCTCCTTCCCTCACTATCTCCTTCCCGCTTCCTTCTCCCCATTTGCTTTCCCCCCATCTCCGTCCCCCTTCCTTACCCCACATCTCCTTCTTCCTTCCATCCCCCATCTCCTTCCCCACCTCCTTCCCCCTCCTTTTCCCATCTCCATCCCACGCTATCTCCTTCCCCCTTCCTTCCCCCCTATCTGCTTCCCCATCTCCCTTCCCCCCTTCCTTACCCCGTCTCATTCCTCATTCCTTCCCCCAATCTCCTTCCTCCTTCCTTCCCCCAGCTTCATTCCCCCTCTCCTTCCCCCCATCTCCCAACCCCATCTCCTTCCCCTATCTCATTCCCCCTTCCTTCCCCCTGATCTCCTTCCCCCACATCTCAGTCCCCCCTTCCTTCCCCAAACTCCTTCCCCGCTATCTCCTTCCCCCTTTCTTCCCCCATCTCCTTCCCCCTTCCTTCCCCCAATCCTTCCCCAGCTCCTTCCCTCATCCTTCCCCATCTCCTTCCCCCTTCCCTTCCCCCATCTCCTTCCCCATCCTTCCCCCCATATCCTTCCCCCGCTATCTCCTTCCCCCCTTTCCTTCCCCCCCATCTCCTTCCCCTTCATTCCCCCTATCTTCTTCGCCCTTCCTTGCCCTCCGATCTGCTTCCCCCTATCTCCTTTCCCCCTTCCTTACCCCCATCTTGTTCCCCCTTCCTTCCCCACATCTCCTTCTTCCTTCCAAACCCCATTCTCCTTCCCCCATCTCCATCCCCGCTAACTCCCTTCCCCCCTTCCTTCCCCCATCTGCTTCCCCCATCTCCTTCCCCCTTCCTTCCCCCTGATCTCCTTCCCCCCTTCCCTTCCCCCACATCTCAGTCCCCCCTTCCTTCCCCACAACTCCTTCCCCGCTATCTCCTTCCCCCTTTCTTCCCCCCATCTCCTTCTCCCTTCCTTCCCCCAATCCTTCCCAGCCTCCTTCCCTCATCCTTCCCCATCTCTGTCCCCCTTCCTTCCCCCATCTCCTTCCACCGCTATCTCCTTCCCCATCCTTCCCCCATATCCCTTCCCCCGCTATCTCCTTCCCCTTCCTTCCCCGCATCTCCTTCCCCCTTCCTTCCCCCTATCTTCTTCGCCCTTCCTTGCCCCCGATCTGCTTCCCCCATCTCCTTCCCCCTTCCTTACCCCCATCTTGTTCCCCCTTCCTTCCCCCACATCTCCTTCTTCCTTCCA